>NC_056740.1:214051739-214106651 GCF_019279795.1 Protopterus annectens
CTATATGTTAAGTTGTCTATCTCGCCTTCATTCTTGCTGGATGGGACCGCTCCTAGCACTTTGTCCCGGTGGCCTAACGGAACAGACTCCTGAGAACAGTGGAACCAAAATTAGCTCTATGCCTAGAAGCTAAATCCAACTTATAATGGGAAATAAAAGTGTGAGGAGTAGCCCAAGTAGCCGCTGCACAAATGGTGTCAATAGGCAGTCTGTCTTGGAAGGCTAGAGAAGTAGCCAAAGCTCTGGTGGAATGGGCTTTAGGTTTATTAGGCAGTTTTGGTGTCTAATCTCATAAACAAGGGTAATCAGAGATGTTAGCCATCTGGATAAAGATACCTTTGAAACTGGAAGTCCCTTTCTGCTTTCCTCATAGGAGACAAACAGCTGATCAGATTTTCTGAATTGTTTTCTCCTGTCCAAGTAGTACCTTAATTGACGATGAACATCCAGGCAGTGTAATTTTTGTTCAGACCTATTTGAATACTCCGGGAAAAAGACAGGGAGGTCAATGCATTGGTTTAGATTTGATGTTGAAACCACCTTAGGCAAAAAGGACGGGTTAGTTCGGAAGGAAACTCTGTCCTTATGGAACACAAGGTAAGGAGAACGACAACTGAGTGCTTGAAGTTCTGAAATTCTTCTAGCTGATGTGATAGCCACCAGAAAGAGAGTTTTCCATGATAATAACTTTAAGGAACATGAAGCTGCAGGTTCGAAAGGGGAAAGAATCAAAGAAGCAAGAACTAAATTTAGGTCCCAAGGAGGAGGAGGATTTCTTACAGGAGGTCTGAGAAGAAAAACTCCTTTCAAAAAGGCTTTGCAGAGTTTGTGGGACATTAGGGCAGATTCAGAAATACCCACATGGAAATTAGAAATAGCTGCCAATTGAACCTTAAGAGTAGATGGAGATGAACCTGCATGGAAGAGTTCAGCAAGAAAATCAAGGACTAGTTGGATGGAAGCGGTGAAAGGATCTATGTCCTTTCCTTGTGCCCAATATGAGAAGCGTTTCCACTTACTCAAATAAATCTTTCGAGTGGAAGATTTATGGGAAGCTATCAAAATATCTCTAACAGAGTGAGATAATTGAGGAAGCCTGGCTACGGTTGGAAGTGGAGGAACCAAGCAGTGAGGTTCAGAGAGGAGGGAGGCGATGAAACTGACCCGACTGATGGATCAAAAGATCTGGAACTAGGTCCAGATTCCACGGTCGCTCCAAAAGAAATCGATGTAGAAAGGGGAACCACACTTGTCGAGGCCAGTAAGGAGCAATGAGGATCAATAATTGTTAACTTTTTCTGACATCGGCTGAGGCAAGAAAGAGTCCCCAACGGGGTACTTAGCTTTAGAAGTCTTCGAAGTATTCGTAGAAGTAATCTCTGGATCCGACCGACCGGCACTTCGAACAGCTTCTGCTTCGGCGCCACGCGGCAAGAAAGACTGAGGAAAATGGCGTCGGCTGATGCTTTTATAACCCAAGACCAACAGTGATGACGCCGGGTGGAGTGCGACATCAGAAGCGGACCCGGACTTTGGAATCCGGCCGACTGCAGGGCTGCCTGACGACAGGACAACCCACTTGTTATGACTGCAGATGCATCCATGAAGGACATCCACACTTGTCGAGGCCAGTAAGGAGCAATGAGGATCAATGAGGCCTTCTGAGCGATAGCTTTCTGTATTACTTGAGAGATCAGTGGGAAAGGAGGAAATGCATACAGAAGTCCCCGGGGCCAAACTTGGACTAGCGCGTCCCTGCTGGGTTGGCCTGGTAAAGGGAATAGAGTGAAGTATTCTCTGCACTTGCTGTTTTGGGGAGTAGCAAAAAGATCGCAGCAAGGCTGACCCCACTTGAGAAATATCTCTCTCACTACAGAGTCTTTCAGAGACCACTCGTGAGGCATGAGAATAGCTCTGCTCAACTTGTCCACAATGTGATTGGACTTCCCGGGGATGTGCGTTGCTATCAGAAAACGCTGAGAAGAAATCGCCCATTGCCACAGTCTGAGTGCTTCGACACAGGGGGTATGATCTGGTTCCGCCTTGTTTGTTGATGTACCACACTACAGACATATTGTCTGTCTGGATTGCAATCGTTCCCAAGGGAAGAGAGTCTTGAAGGGCTTGCAACGCTAAAGCACTGCTCTCATCTCCAGAACATTTATGTGCAAGTGGCATTCATTTGGTTGCCATGTGCCCTGGACTGTCCTGCCCTGATAATGCTCCCCCCACCCGATCAGGGAGGCATCCGTTGTCAGAGTAGCAACCGGAGGAGGTGGAACAAATGGTCTCCCCAACAGGAGCTGGGGGGAAGACATCCACCACATGAGATGCTTTTGCACGCTATGCGTGATCATAATGGTGTGAGACACTGGAAGTTCCTGGTATGACCATTGAGAAAAGAGCATCCACTGAAGGATCCGCATGTGGTATCTGGCCAATGGGAGGAGAGGTATGGCCGCTGCCATGATTCCCAACACCTTTAGAACTAACCTGGCTTTGGCTCTGTTGTTGTTGAGAAGAAGTGACACCAATTTTGAATGTCTGATATCCTTTGGTTCGTTAGTGTTGCAGACATGTTTACAGTATCTAAATTTGCCCCTATGTAGGTAATAGTACGCCAAGGCGACAAAACAGACATTTCGCAATTTATTGAGATACCCAGTTTTGACAGGCGAAAAGTGTAATCTCTGGCCATCAGAAGGAGATGCTTGGTGGGAGCTGTGAGGAGCCAGTCGTCCAAATATGGAAACACCTGGAATCCTTGTCGCCTCAGGTGAGAAGCTACCACTGCCATGCATTTGGTAAACACCGGGGCAGTGGTGAGACCAAAGGGCAGGGCCCTGAATTGAAAATGACTGGTTCCCAGCCTGAAGCGGAGGAATCTTCTGGAGCGCCTGTTCATTTTATGTGATAGTACGCTCCTGAAGGTCTATAGAGCACATCCAGTTTCCTTTTCCCAATAGGGGAAGAATGGATTGCAGCGTGACCATCCGAAATCTTGTTTTCTTGACCGATCTGTTCAAGATACTGAGATCCAAAATTGGTCTCCAGTCCCCTGTTTTCTTTGGAACTAAAAGAACCTTGAGTAGATTCCGGATCCTTGTTGGTCTGCTGGCACTGGCTGAATAGCTCTTTTGAAAGCAGTTTTGAAATTTCCAAAGCTGCTATATCCCTTTGAGCGGTGGAACATCTGGAAGGGATTTTTGACTGATTTGGAAAACGAAGAAAGGGGATGGAATAACCTTCGGAAATGATGGACTGTACCCATTTGTCTTGTGTCAAGGATAGCCAGGCTTCTGGGTACAGTGACAATCTTCCCCGACTGCCCCGGAAGATGGGCAGTCGGGCAACACCTCAGGGATGCTGAAAGGGCTTGTCAGGAAAGGCTTCCCGATTGCCCTGGTTCTGCGGACCCCCCCTGCCCCTAGGGCGACGTCTACCATTGTTATTCCCACCTCTGCCTCTGGTAGGAACGACTCTGTCGTCAGGCGAAGTCCCTTGAGATTGTTTACGGAACCACATCTTTCCACCCTTCTGGCCTTTGGGGTAAGGCCTAGAAGGAGTCGAAAACGGACTCGCGGCAGAAAGGGT
The DNA here is from genome assembly GCF_019279795.1 of Protopterus annectens. NCBI lineage: Eukaryota > Metazoa > Chordata > Ceratodontiformes > Protopteridae > Protopterus > Protopterus annectens. Next base: position 214,055,334 of record NC_056740.1, read on the forward strand.
CTTGCCATCAGTCTCGCACCTAGTCAGGGTTTCTTTCACTTGAGGACCAAAAGAGATGATCCATCAAAGGGGAGTTCGTGAAAGACGTCTTGAAAGGTTCCATAAGTTGCATAGCCGCATCCAGGCGTGCCTACATAAGGCCACCCTGTTCCTGCGGCTCTGCTCGCTCCATCGGCCGCATAAGAGAGGAGGCATGGAGGAGTTGGAAATGGAATTAAGGATAGCTAGCTGCATGTTCATTTTTCTTGGAACCCGCAGCTGTACGGTCCTTCAACATCTCACTCGCTTCCTTGACCAAGTCCCTTTGAAGACGAGTGAAATGGCACAGGTAATTCAGCGAACGCATGGTAAAAGTCGCTGAGGAGAACATCCGCTTCCCGTACCTATCCATGGACCTAGATTCCTTGTTAGGTGGATGGACAGGCACTGAAGGATCAGCCAGTTCCTTCTTTGTGGCGGCAGCTACCACCATAGCATCCACAGAAACTTCTTTTGATAAAAATTGCTTGTCTGATGGAGCTGTGATGAATTTGGAGGGTCTCCTGGGAGTGGGGTCCACTGAATCAGGAGCCGTCCATGCCTTTTGCAACCACCTGCATGAGGGGGTCAAGGGGGACACCCAGGAGGTGGAAGGACGAGAGCCAAACGCCTCAAGATACACAGATTCGTCCTCTGAAGGGTTGAGGGCTGGCCAATTTCCCCTCTGTTTAAGGATCTCCAGAATGTCTGCAAATGAGACATCTTCAGAAGGGGAACGGGGAACCCTCAGAATCATCCAGATCTGTGTCCGGCGTGATAGACTCAGGTGAGTCAATGTGCTTCCTCTTGCACTTCCTCTTCCGAGGGGCTCTTCTGCCAAATCAGGAGAGGCCTCGGAAGAGGATGAAATCCCAAAGGGGACTCCTGAGGAGCTGGCTCTCTGCGGTCCGGGATGAGGGAGTGAGTCGACTTACCCTGAGGCAGCATAGAGGGAGGGGCTGACGGAGCCGACTGTGGAGTAGAGCCAGGCTCTAACACACTCCGCATGACCTCGAAGCACCCCTGTCAGGCAGAGCCAGAGGTCCCCGCTCCGAGGAGCTAAGGACCCCTCGGCACCGACAGTGATGGCTCGAAGCCGATGTCGGAGCCGAACTCACCAGCGCCAAGCACCGAGAGGGAGAGGGTCGGACAAGGGTCCGATGCCACTCACCCCCTCGGAGCCGACGAGGGAAGTCCAGCGCCGAGATTCCTCCACGGAAGAAAACGGAGCCGACGACGGAGCCGAAGACAATTGTCTCAGCTCCGAAGTGACCACAGTCTCGGTTCCGACACGACCCGGCTCCGAACTCAAAAGAGTCGAAGGAGGAAAGAGTTGATGGACCGGGGCAGGCACCGACTGATGAGTCGGGCTCTGAAGCATCTGGGCAAGTGCCTCGGACTTAAGTAGTCGACTCACCACCCTCTGAAGGTCATGATCGGAAAGCCTCGATGACCTAGAGGAATGAGACCTTTGGCTCCGCTCAGACAGCAGGGGAGATCCTGGAGCCGAATGAACGGAGCCAAGAGAAGGTGACCTAGACCTCTTTCTGGTTGTCGGCTCCGAAGATCTTGTCGGAGCCGACACGGTACTCGATAACCTCGGCTCCGGCCGGAGCCGAAGCCACAGAAACTGTGGACTGAGTCTTATCGGCTCCAGCCGGAGCCGATAAAGGCAAAGGTTGAACAACCTGAGGTCTCGGCTCAGAAGCCGGAGCCGAAGACCTCGATGCCTTAGAGGGCTTCCCTGTTGAAACTGACAGGGAATCCTCTGGTTTTAACAAGCCTCTCAAAATTAACTTGTTCTTTCTCTCCTGCAGGACCCTGGGGCTGAAGCCATGGCACACAGCACAGGAGTCCTGCAGGTGCAAAGGCCCCAGACAGTAGACACAAGAAGTGTGAGCGTCTGTCAGAGACATTTTCTGACAGCACGCATCACACTTCTTGAATCCAGAGACCTTTGCTTCCTTTGACATTATCCTAACTGACAGGAGTACACTAACACACACCAAACACACAGTTATACCCTGTCAGAAAAATTATTAATAGTAAAAATAATTAACAATTTTAGTCAAAAAATTAAGCACAAACACACCCTAAGGAAGGGAAGGCCAAAGGCCCAAGGGAAGAACCAGCGGTTCTTTTAACGAGAAAACGGGGAAAAATAGGGTCGGGGATAAAAAAACTATATTCTACACTAATTTGTGAAGAATTAAGGTAAAAAGGGGAAAAAAGAATAACTTTTTAGTATAAAAAGCTAACACTCACCAGGAACCGGTAGAAGCAACCAACCTCGAAGCTGTAGCGGCAAACGAGATCTGAGGTAACTCTCGCCTAGCATTGTGGGATATAAGGGGAGCCTCGAGCCGGTGGAACCAACTCTCGAGCTTTTAGAGTGGCCGAGTCGGAGCCGAGGTCGGCTCCGAACCCATCCAGCAAGAATGAAGGCGAGATAGACAACTTAACATGGTTGGCAAATGAATGGACTGATTAAGAGCCACAGTGAATACCACCTTGGGCATGAAGGAGGGATTGGTTCTGAGGGACACCATGTCCGCATGAAAGATGATGAAAGGCTCCACTGCCATAAGGGCATGTAATTCAGATACCCTTCTTGCTGAAGTGATTGCTAAAAGGAAGGCTGTTTTCCAAGAAAGGAATTTTAAATCTGCACTAGCAGCTGGCTCGAAAAGAGGAACAGTGAGTTTCTCCAGTACAAAGTTAAGGTCCCAGGCTGGAGTTGGGGGTGGTCTTAAATTTTTGGCCCCTCTGAGGAGCTGCTTGAGCAGCGGATGAGAGAAGAGGGGAGGTTCTGTGTTATAATGAGCTGAAATGGCTGTGGCGTGAATTTTGATAGAGGAAAAACAAAGGCTCTTGTGAAGCATCTCAGTTAAGTACTGTACAATCTGAATTAAGTTGGGCGCGCTGCTGTGCTCATCCCTTGAGATTGGTTCCAGGCACAGAATCTTTTCCATTTTTCAGCATAAGATTTTCTAGTATTAGGCCTCCTTGCCTCTAAAATGAAATCCATCACTGGTTTACTGAGGGATGGTAACGGAGAGATTAGGTAATTAGCCAGGCTGCTAGGTTCAGGGTTTGAAGCGGAGGGTGCAGAATCTGGTTCTCCTGCTGAGACAACAGGGTAGGGGTCTGAGGCAGGTGCCATGGGGCCAACAGTGACACACTGCGCAAGAGGGGGTACCAGCGTTGGCATGGCCAGTCTGGTGCAATCAATATTGTCCTTGGCTTGTCCTGCTTGATCTTTAGTAGTACTTTGGAGAGAAGAAGCAGAGAAGGAAAGGCCTAAACTGATAGGTTTTTCCAGCTGAAGGACAGAACATCCACTTTCCAAGCTTGTTTGTGGGGAGTCCTTGTGCAGAATTTGTCTAATTGGTTGTTCTAGGGGGAGGCAAACAGGTCTATATCTGGATTCCCCACTTGTTTGTCAACATGATGAAAGTCTTTGGTTCCAGTTTCCACTCATGTGGGTCCATAAGGTTTCTGCTTAGTCTGTCTGCCAGTGTATTTAGTTTTCCTGGCAGGAATTGAGCTTGTAGATGCACTTGGTAGCTCAGGGCTGTGTTCCACAGTGCCATGGCTAGTCTGCAGAGGGGGTAAGAATGGGTACCCCCTGCTTGTTTATGCACCACATAACAGTGGTGTTGTCAGTCTTTACCATTAATTGTCCTGGAAGAATGTGGTCCTTGAAGGCTGTCAGAACATTCTGTACAGCTAACATTTCTTTTTGATTGATATGCAGGTGCATTTGACTTTGGTTCCATTTGCCCTGACTGCACTTCCCTGCCAGGTGAACACCCCATGCATAGTCTGATGCGTCTGGGTAGGGTTTGGGCGGCAGGGGGTAGAGTGAATTGTAGTCCCCTGTTTTGGTGGCAGGCCTCTGCCCACCAAAGGAATTCAAACCATAGGCAAGGTATGATGGGAATCATTGCTTCTAGATCCTGAGAATGTTGACACCATAGGCTTTTTAGATATCACTGTAGTTTCCTCATATGCAGTCTTGCATATGGAATAAGAAGAATGCACAAGGCCATGAACCCCAAGGCTTGCAGTATTTGCCTTGCAGATAGCAGGGTTTTTGTGGCCACTAGTTTGAAATAGGTTGTCAAATAAATTTGTTTCTCTGGCGTGAGGAAAGATATCTGGGAAGTTGTATTCAAGCTTGCTCCCAGGAAAATAATTTGTTGACAGGGTACCAGGTGGGATTTATTTTCGTTTATGGTGTACCCCAGACAAGTTAGTACACTTTGTACAAAAGCCAGATGATTCAAAAGTATGTCCTGGCTTTCTGCCTGACTTACACAATCATCCGGGTATGGGTATATTTGAATATTTCTTTGCCTGCAAAATGCAATGACTGGAGCTAGGCACTTTCAGAATACTCTGGGCGCAGTAGATAAGCCAAAGGGCAGTGCAGAGAACTGATAGTGCATGTAGCCTGCTTGGAAGCATAGGTATCTTCTGCAAGATTCCCTGATTGGGATGTGCAGATATGCTTCCTTTAAATCAAGTGTTGCCAAACAGGCATCTTTACCTAGCATAGGAAGCAACTGGTGAAGAATTAGCATCTTGAGTTTTGGAATCACCAAAAAGGTGTTTAAAGTAGACAGGTCCAGGATAGGACGCCATGAATTGTCTTTTCTGGGTACCAGGAAAAGTCTTGAGTAGAAACCTTGTCCCTTTTCCTCTTCTGGTACAGTCTGAATAGTCTTTATGCTCAAGAGAGAGAGTACGTTTGAGCCTCTGCCCACTGATTTGGGGGTAGATCTGGCAAACCATTTGGTGTTGGTAACATGTGGAAGTGAAATCTGTACCCTTAAAACCCATTTGTCCTGGGTAATGAGTTCCCAGTTTTTTGCATGTAGAGCAATCTTTCCCCCTAAAGGGGCAGTCAGTTGAGAAGTGCTTGGAAGTTGTAAAGTTAAGTCACTGAGACAGTTTACCATATGGGGCAGTTTTACTACTCCCAGATTTGGAAGTGGGGACCCCCCACTGCTTAGTCCTGTGTGTACCCTGGGACTGAAGCCTGGGTGTTCTGCTGGATCTGGGTTTGGACAGAGAAGGCCTGGAAGAGGTAGGAAAGGACCAATTTTTAGAGGGCCAATGCCTACTAAATCTTGGAGGTTGTACTTGTAAGAAATCTTTAACATTTTGCATAGATTTAGCCTTTTCCTCCATCTTTTTAAGAACTTCTTCTGCCGTGTTGCCAACAGGCGGTCCTAATTTAAGGGAGCATCCAGTAATTTAGCTTTAACATGACCTGTAAAGGATTGCTCCTTAAGCCAAGCATGCCTTCTAAGAACAGACCCAGTGACAGCAGCCTGTAGTGAATCAAAACCACATTGCAAAGTATGTTTTCCATCCTGTTCAGCAGAATGCATTAAATCCTGTAAATCCTTATTTTCAGCACAATCAGGAATTAACATCATTTTCTGTTTAAGCAATCCAATAATATGCTGCTGATACTTTAACATATGAAACTGGCAGTTTAAGGCCCTAATGGCCAAGGTTGCAGAAGTGTACACCTTCTTATCCCATCTATCCAGCACCCTGGAGTCTCTATCAGAGTGGATAGGATTTTTGACAGTAACAGCTTTAATGCCCTTGGGTCCCTGTGAAATGGTCTCAGGATCCACAGTAGGATTTTTGAAATGGAACATGTAAGAGTCAGGAACCCTGTAATATCTATCAGGTTTTCTGGGATCAGGAGGTAGAGAGTCAGGGGAAAAGCTAGATTCCGAAAAGGCATCATCAACAATGTCTAGTACAGGAGGGATAGCTAAAGGCCTGTGCCTGGGGCAGGAGTAAGAAATCCCCAAGACTCTTTTTAGAATCAGAGAAATCCGGACTTTCCTAACGAAAATGCTCCCTAAGGGTATGCAAGGTTTCACCAAAAGAGAAATTCTCTGAGGGTGAAGCAGAGGGAAGACAGTCCTCAGCATCAGAATCCTCATAGGTAGATAAGGGTAAACAATGGTCATCAGAGGAAACAAATTTCAGAATCCTGGTCAGAAGTATCATAAGCAAACTCAGTCCTAAGTCTCTTACAGGGAGAAGGTTGGCCTCCCCTAATTAAAGTAATAAGGTCTTCAGCCATTCTTATCATTTGTTTTTTAGGCATAGAGACCTGATCATGCTGTCTGGGCGTCGGTTTTCTAGGCATGGTTCGAGTTTTAGGCCTTGAAGAAGATGGCGTAGGTTTGACATACAAGTCAGTAGGCCTGAATACACCCTCAGAAGCCAGTGCCTGCACAGCAACTCCGGACCCATCCAAGGTACAGACATCCACAGGTTCCACAGTTGAAGCATCTCGTGGCATACCCAACTCCGAATGAGTCTCAGTAGAGGCTTTCGAGTCTTTAGTAGCGGGTATCAGGGGCTACAAAAGCACCTCACTGAGTATCTGCGAACTGGCGACTGGCTTAGGAGAAGTGTCGTCGGCAGCTTTGGACCTAGACGGCCTGTCTTTATCTTTGCGTTTTTTCAGAACGTCGGTAGTTGGATGGCTTACCAAAGACATATCTGGATAATCGAACTGAGCACCAAAATCTTTAGAAGCGAAAATATACCAACGACGGATAGTACGTTGTTTAAATAAGACTCAAAACCGACAGTGGGGTACGTCGTGGTCAGGGCCTATGCAAGGAATGCAGTACGAATGAAAATTTTTATGAGGTATTTGCTTTCCACAAGAAATGCAATTATTTACTTTTACTGACATCGGTTTAGAGCAAGAAAAAGGTTCCCCAACAGGGTACTTAGCTTAGTTGAAGACTTTAGATCTGAAACTTGGAAACGAAAATTTCAGGAGTCGGCTGACCGGAACTTGTGAACTGCTTCGGGTACCGCACGGCAAGAAAGGCTGATGTAATGGCATCGGCTGCATGTTTAATACCCCTGACTACCTGACGACACAGAAGAAGAGACAGCAATCGACATAGGACCCAAGACTTTGTTAATCAGGCCGACTGAGGGTTACTGCAAGCAGATAATCCAAATGTAATGACTGCAACAGTGAAACACGAAGAACATGTCTAATGCTACTGTGAGGTACATGCGATGTCACACATTATTCAAATATATGTCGGTCATAAAATGACATCAGCATATTCCAGACCTCAGAAATGAATGCCACAAAAGCACCAGCCTGATCCAAGGCAAGGAAAACATGACACTAGTAACAGGCAAGCATCAGGAGAAAGGCAGCATACAGAAGAGAAGACATCTATGGTTATGGTAAGATTTTACACTATTCTATGTCCTTCTATTCATATGCTGCATTATTCATAACATGAGGGAAGAGTACCAAAGCTCATGTAGAGGGAGAACTGGGCAGAGGAGCAGAAACATTTTCCACAAACCCATGCAGAACAGCCCTGACAAACCCAGTTCTGGACCTGGAAATGCCCTCAAGCTTTTAATGTTTGGTGAAAGTATGAACAGAGGACCAAGTAGCTGTTTCCATGATAGAGGAAGTGTCCAGGCCTTTAAAGAAGGCCCCAAAGGAAGCAACTGTTCTAGTGGAATGTGCCCTAATAGGTAAAAGTAGATTTTTTCCATGAGCCACATAACAGAAGGAAATTTTTCTGGAGATGCAAGTGGAGATAGTCTGCTTGGAAACAGGTTGGCCCAGGGCCCTTGGGTGATAGGAAACAAATAGGCGGTCAGATTTCCGAATAGGTCTGGTTTTATTCAGACAATATCAGAGTGGTCTGTGCATATCTAAGGTGTGTAGTATCTCCTCACAAAAGACTGAGGTGAGGAGAAGAAGGTTGGAAGGCTGATGGCCTGGACTGAGAGAACTCATTAACCACCTTGGGCATAACAGAGGGGTTAGTGCATAGGGAAACCCTATGTCTGTGGAAAACTGTGAAGGGGAGTAGGGCATGAGCACCTGTAACTTAGATACCCTTTTGGCATAGATAATAGCCATGAGAAGCACTGTTTTCCAAGAGCGATGTTGCAGGTAAAGTAGAGCTTGCTTGGCTCAACATTGTCCAGTGTAAGCTTTTCTAAGACAAAGTTGAGATCCCAGTAACTAGTTACCTTTGTGGTCTGACATGACGTACTCCTTTAACTTCCAAACTGGAAGCTAAAGGGAGAGACATAGGAAGACAAGCAGAAATAGCAGAAAGATGAGCTTTTACTGAGGAGTATGACAGCCCACTCTTAAGTAATTCACACAGGTAGGACAGGACCACTGGAACATCCACTAACAGTGGTTGAAAATCCTTTTTGAGACACCAGATGGAAAACATTTTCCATTTGGAAACATAGGATTTCCTAGTTGTGGGTTTCCTGTCTTCCTGCAAAACTTGCAGCATGTCCTCAGAAAAAAGGTGTCTGAAGGGAATCATAACACTATCACCCACAGAGTCAGTTGGAGGATTGACATCTGTGGATGAAAAAGAAGTTATGTCTTACCATAATGTTCCATCTGTGTTGTTCATCTTCTTTCATTCATCACTGATGGGTTCGGTTCCGCGCCCTCGGAACAGTCAGCCTAGTACCAAGCTCGCACCAGCCAAACACTCTTGAGCTAAGCTTCTACCCACAATGCCCTTTTCCCTGTTACCTCAGATCGAGTTTGCCCATGTTATACAAGTAAAGCAGAGGCCATTTCTGTGCAAATACACCAAGACACCACTAGGACACAAAGTATCCGCCAGGAGCCTTTGGCAGGGGAAGGAGGGTGGGAAGTGATGAATGAAAGAAGATCAACAACGCAGATGGAACATTATGGTAAGACATAACTTCTTTAGTGGATATTAATCTTTCCATTCATCACTGATGGGACAGAATCCCCAGCTACCTTATCATCCCTGGGTGGCCCTTATGGAAGAAAGTTCCTGAGAACCATCGAGACGAAGGCAGGACTCCCTCTGGAGACCACATCCAATTTGTAATGACTGATAAAAAGTGTGAAGTTTAGCCCAAGTGGCTGCTGTACAAATGTCATCCATAGAAGCCCTGGAATGGAAGACTACAGAAGTTGCCATAGATCTAGTGGAATGGGCTTTTATATTCTGTGGCATAAGTTCTTTTGCAAATGAATAAATGAAACGTATGTAATCCCTTAGCCATTTCGATAATGTGACCTTGGAGACAGTTTCGCATTCTAGGCCCAGAGATGGAAATGAACAGTTGGTCAGTCTTACTTGTTTTGGTCCTGTCTAAACAGAATCGCAACTGCCTGTGTATGTCCAAGGAATGTAGACAGTATTCTCCTTTATTAGAAAAGTCTGGGACAAATACTGTAAGATCAACAGACTAATTGATGGAAAATTCAGAAACAACTTTGGGGAGAAAGGATGGGTTCGTCCAGAGTGATACTCTGTTCTTAGGATCTGGTGCACAATGCCTGCAACTCTGAAACTTGTCTGGCTGACGTAATGGCTACCAAGAAGAGAGATTTCCATGACAAGAACTTGAGGTCACAATTCGCAGTGGGTTCAAAGGGGGGTTGAGTCAAAGACTGGAGAACTAGCGTGAGATTCCATGGCTCTATGGGCTGTCTGATTGGGGGTCTAATGCGAGATACTCCTTTGAGGAAAGTTTTACATAAACGCAGCGATATGAGTGCAGCACCATCCAGTCTATTATGATAATTAGAAATTCCTGCCAGATGTACTCATATAGTAGAGGCTGCAGCTCGATCTTCAAAAAACTTATTGTAAAACCGCTGTGACTGGAGCCGAATATGGATCTAGCATCCTTTCCTTTGACCAAATAGAGAACCTTTTCCATCTGCCCCGGTGTAGTCTTCTGGTGGATGGTTTGTGAGAAGTCATAATGATAATCACGAACAGGAGAGGGGAGGATATCTTGCCTGGCACCTAGCAAAGTGGAGAAACCAAGCTGTCCACTTGAGACTAAATGCATTTGGATGAGTCAACCCTTGAGGGTTCATAGGTAGGTACTAGGCTATCTTGCCCAAGGGCGTTTCATAAGCCTAGCCAGAGTGTCAGCTTTTGCCGCCCCACTGATAACTGAGCTTCTGTCAAGAAGAGCCAATGAAGTGATCCTAGGGGTGTATTTTCTGTTACCCATCCACTCGTCAAGGTTTCTCTTGAAGAGTGTTAGTGAGGGGCTCTGCCTAATGTAGTTAGGAATTTTGTTCCAAAGCAATGGGAGTCTGTGACAGGAATCTATCCCTCCAGCATGTTCTATTTATTGTTGTGGCGAGGTTTAGCTCACTAGAGCGAGTGGCTCGCAGTGACTTGGATATCTTTAGGTGGAGCATTGTCCATCAATTCTGAGTTGGACATGGCTTTGTAAGTCAGGCAGAGATCACTTCTGAGTAAGCGATATGCCACTGAGTTTTTCCAGTCGGGCTGCATAGGACATATGTTTGAGGCCAGTAATCCTCTTAATGAGGTACTTTTGTGGTCTTTCCAGCTGTTAGAAGTGTCTTGTGAGGTACATCCCAAATGGGGCATTGTACTCTATGATGGGCCTGATGAGTGACGAGTAGAGGGGCACTATAACCTCTATTTCTAGATGTGAACCCTTTAGTAATTAGATGGGCTACATAGAAGGATTTCCTAACTACTTTGGCAATATGACTGTCAAAGGAGAGATTACTATCTACCTGGGTCCCCAGATCTCTTATTACCTCTTCTGTATTAAGGGGGCTGCCACCTATGTGGTAATTCATGGGTGTTTTGTTTTTCCCCAAAAGGGATGACTATGCATTTTTTGGCATTTACCTCGAGACCATGACTGACACCAGGTGTCCGTCTCGGTAAGGCCCTTTTGGAGAATGTCCGTGTCAGCCAGAGAGTCAATTATGGCTCCAAGTTTGCAGTCATCGGCGAACTTGGTTAGCCATAGTCCTCCTGTGTTTTCCTGTACTTCTGAGAAGTATATGCCGAACAGTAAGGGTCCCAGGACCGAGCCTTGTGGGACACCACTTGTGACTGGTTTAGAGTTGGACCTGGAGCCTGCTATTCTTACCGTGAGTTCCGTCTGTAAGCCAGTTGGCAACCCATCTCGTAACGTATGGATTTATGTTCAGGCTGGTGAGTTTTTCTATAATTCCCTAGTGGGGAATGGTGTCAAAAGCCTTGGCGAGGTCAAGGTAGGCTGTGTGAACCACCTTCCCCTCAGTGTCTCGAAGAAGTCAATGTGCGAGGGTGAGAAATCAGATCTGGAATAGGGTCCAGAATCCACGGTGGGTACAACAGATGAGGCCGAAGGAAGGGGAACCAAACTTGTCAAGGCCAAAATAGGGCTATGAGGATCACTGCGCCTTTCATCTGAATGGCTTTCTTTATGAACTGTGGAATCAGAGGAATGTGAGGATAGCCATAGAGAAGTTTCGTGGGCCAATCATGAATCAGAGCGTCCCTCAGAGACTCCCCCTTTGGGGGGAATAGGACAAAATAGCTGCTGCATTTGTTGTTTGAAGGGGAGGCAAAGAGGTCGCAGCAAAGCCGGCCTCAACGGCTGAAAATTTCTGTCGCTACTCCGGGATTGAGAGACCACTCGTGGAGTGAAGATCAAAGCCCTCATATATCCTTTATATTGATATGCTCCCTTTTCTACGCTGGGGACCAGACGTCTCTGACCGTCCATGAGTCCAGAGCTGCTCCCCATTCCATGTCTGATGCATCTGTGTAGAGATCCTGAGAAAGAAGGCTGGAAATTATTTGGGGAAAGAGTTCTAGCTGTTCCTTTAGAGGATGTGGAATACCCCTGAAAGGAGGAGTATTCCACACCATAAAGTATCCTTGCAGGATGATGGAAAGGACCCAAGAGTCCTGAGTTATCAGTTTCCAAGCAGGGAGAGAGAGAGGAGCAACGAAATAAAGGTGCTGATGGCTCAGGAGACTGGTAGTCACAGACCACCTGGCTTAGCCTGAAAGGGCTGCTTCTCAGTGGGAGTAGAGGAGGTAGATTTCGAGAAAAACTTTTCCTGGAGTCCCTCTTACCTTTGGAAGACTGGGCCTTAACAGATTTTCTAACAAAGGTGGTCTTGGCAGGATAGTTTTTCTGGAACATGGGCAAAGGTGAGACAAAGATGTGCTTCAGGTCTTTCAGCTCATTGCCCTGCTCCTGAAGAGATCTGAAAAGCTCTGCAGCTGATGTACCAAGCAAGGCCTTGCTGTCCAGGGGGGAATCCATGATTTTTGCCTTAATGTCAATCAGGCAAAGGTTGAAGCCTGAGCCAAGAATACCTCCTCAGGACTGACCCAGATGCAGCCACTCTAGCTGAAGCCTCCACAGCATCATAACTACACTTTATGGAATGCCGTGTGACCTCAGATGAGGAATTAAAGCTTAGCCTTAGTGGGAGACACAGGAAGCTCAGAACACAGCTTGCCAGCATTCGAAAGAACAGCCAAAGAACACTTGGCCATATGGGTCTGATAGTTAATGAGCCTGAAGGCCAGAGTAGCAGAAGTATAGACCTTTTCCCAATTCTCTTGATGACCTTGCTCTCCTTATCCGAGGGAAGCAGGGAAGTGGAAAGAAGCATCTTGGATGCTTTGTCTGCAGAAACTGAAATGGTAGCCGGGTCTGCAGAGGGCCATACGAATAGGAATTTGGAGCCTTCCAGCACTTTGTAAAATCTATCTGGCCTTTTTGGTGTTGTAGGTTGGGAATCTGGGCACTTAGAAGCAGCAGCAAAGGCTTCTAGGAATGCTGGCAGGACTGGGGGCATGGCAGATGGGGAAAGGGAGTCTATCTGTAGCGGGTCATAGTACCTTTTCTCAATGTCTAATATCCAACAATCTCACTTGAAAACCTCCCTCATCTTAAGAAAAACTTCCCCAAATGAGATATCCTCCTCCAGCGAATAAGTGTCATTACACTCCTCTTTCTGGGGAGGCATACCCCAAAGGATAAGACATTCGTGCTGAATAAAGCCAAAGATTGATCCCCTGAGGATTCCTCATCATCTGAGGAAAACTCCTCAGAAGCCCTCTTTTGAGGGGTGGAAGAAGGAATGGCAGGATAAGGGGGAGAGAGAGAGAGAGACCTAAAGACTGGCTCAAAGCCATGAAGGCGTTGAACAGGCCTTGGGAAAAGGCCTACCAATCCACAGGCTGTTCCTGATGGGCTGGTAAAACATGTTTGGTCTTAATCTTTTTCATTTTGGGAGCCTCCATGTAGTGGAACTTGGATGGGCCAGATGTCGGGCTACATTCCAAAATGTCAGTAGGGACATCCTCACGTACGATGATCTGAGTAACACCACGTGGGCCCTCACTAACCACAAGCCATGGTTCCCCACTTACACTCGAGGCGGATGCCTGCAATTCTCTTGAGGATGTGCTGGTAGGGTTCTTCATTGCCTCCACACTGCTACCCATTAAAGGAAAATCTACAGACTCCAGAACAGTCTCTGAGCCAACATCAGCTTCCGGAAATCATCCAGAACAGGAGCAGCAGCGGGGTGGATCACGCCTAAGCTTCTTGGCCTTCTTAACTTGCAGTTCAGCTGAAGGACCCAACAAAGTTTCCATGTCCTGCGCAAGATGCTTAAGGAGCTGGTTTTCAAAGTATAAGTTGAGAGAAGCTAAGTGACTACATAGGGTCTTGAGTACAAATAGCACACGTAGTGTGGTAGTGATCCAGGTCTAGGCAAAATAAAAGGTTGCGAGTGTCCTTATGTGAAATCTGCCTTCCACACTGACATTTGCCCTTCCTAGCTGACATGTAACCAAAGCAATACACAGTAGCCAAAAATTACAAAGAAAAAGCCCCAATGGGGTACTTATTTGAACCAAGGTTAGCAACTTCTGACAAGCGACGATCTGAGAGACAGCAGAAAAGTTCTGAGGTCTGGTAAGTGTCGACATCCATTTTATACCAGTCATTTTATGACCGACATATGTTTGAATACCATGCAACATCACACATACCTCACAGTAGTGTTAGACTTCTGTATATTGGCGAGATGTATGAGTCAGCCAGAGGCGGACTCCCTCATGTTATGATTACTGCAGCATATGAATAGGAGGACATCTAATATTACACAATTAAACCGTAAAGTCAATGTCAATAAATTCTGTTGAGGCAAAGGCAGACTGTGGTATAAAAGTTTTTACTCCTGAAAAATCTCTTGGCATAAAAGAAACCTATGATGCTGGCAGTTCTTCACATTAAAGTATTAAGCTCTGTAAAAAAATAAATGCATCTCTGAACATCAATCAGAAGGCCATCAGTAAAAAGTAATAAATATATGTTAGCTAGGTAAATGAACTCTCTCGAAAAACATTTTTCATCCATGACTAGAGCTAAAGGGACAATGCAGAAAACTAAAATGCACAAAACAGTGTTAAAACAAAACTGTAACCACAGAACAAAAAGGACAGTTGAAGTGAAATCACACACCTAAATGTCCAGAAAGCACATTAGGTTTGTTAGGGAAAGGCGTAGCAAAGAATGTAGCAATTAAGATGGTGGAAAACAACTGAGGCTACAAACTCAGACTAATGAAATCTATTTTATGTCGTCCCTTTCTCAGAGTTAAGAAAATACAACTTTTACTTTCATCTTACCTAATTCTGTCTCTAACCTTTCACTTATAAAATCGTTTCATACTACCTCTTCTCCCACTCTCAGCCAGATTAATCTGTACTGATGTATAGCTTTCAACAGTAGAATGACTAAGCTTAGAAACCCATACTTACCCACCTTTTACTACACAATAACCACTATTTATTACTCTGTACATTTTATTTGTATTATTTCTTTATACTCTGCACTGTACCTTAACACATGCTGATATGTACAAACTAATTACCGTTCATGTTAACCTGCTTTTGTATATATCTACTTACATTTGTATGTATTGTATGTATCAATGTATTTATTATAAGTATCAATGTTTGTATTAACTGTGGAGCTTTTCTCACTGGGTCTCCACTGAAAAAGGGCTCTGTTCCAGCTGGACTAACCCGGTCAACAAAGGTCAAATAAATAAAAGCTGACAAAATTAGGACTGCTACTACTGAAATTTCCCCAGGAAAATCTGCTTTTATCAAAAGTATTACATCTGGGATCCCTGCATCATGGTTGCCAGAATTGCTGCTACTGACAAAACTATGAGTACAGTAAGAATGGGCAAGGATATCTAAAGACTTCTACAACAGGCTAACAGAAGACACTGGCAAAGTTCACTTACAGCTATCACAGTCCTTAGCTTTTGTCAGTTACTTCTCCCTTCTAGCCCATACAGCAGTAGCCACAAGTGACATATTCCAGTGTCTAAACTTTCATGGTGGAAATGGACAGCTATTGAAAAGTGCAGACTTACTGCAATGCTGGAACCTGCTACGCTATTTATTGTACCAAACAAGTTATATAGAATAAAAGATAAGTGTATTTTTCTTTGGCATTGTGGCACCTAATCCTTTTTCTTAAAGTCAGATGAACTTCAAGAGGTTTAAATCCAGCACTATCAAAAAAAAAAGGAGTTATGTTTTACCGTAACATTCTATGTTGTCCATCTTCACTTATCCTAGACTGTGGGCTTGGTCCCTTATCTCAGAACCAACTCGGTCATTATTCCAGCTCGCACTTTCCAAAAACTCTCAAGCTCAGCTTTACTCATAATGCTCCTCTCAAGATTACCTCAGATCAAGTTTGCACAAGACAGTGACAGACAGGAAACAGATCAGAGACCATATCTGTATTCATAAAAGAAAATCCAATCTATTGGGATAGATCCGTTCCACCAAGAAACCTGAAAGGTAGGGAAAAGGAGGGTGGGAAAATCAAGGATAAGTGAAGATGGACAATACAGATGGAACGTTATGGTAAGATAACTTCTTTATCTGATGTCAATCTTTGCTTAATCCTTGACTGTGGGAATGAGCCCACAGCTATCCAAGTCTTGGGAGGTCTCATGAAAGTATATTCCTTAGCACCATTGAACCAAATGATGCTCACCCCCTAGACACCAGACCCAGCTTGTAATGAGTAATTACGCAGGGATGCCCAAGTAGCCAATGCACAGATACAGTCTATACAAGCTCTAGAATGAAAAACTGTAGAAACGGCTATTACTCTTGTAGAATGTGCCTTTACAGGACCTGGTAGTTGCACTTTCCTTTTTTTTTTTTTTTTATATATATAAATGAAGTCTATACAATCCTTAAGCTATTTAGCCAGAGTAACTTTAGAGACTGGTTTGCCCAGAGTAGTTGGAGAAAATCAACTGGTCAGATTTTCTGAATTCTTTTGTTCTGTGAAGGTAAATGTAGACAATATTTGAAAAATTGGGCAGGAAGTTGTATCATCTGGTTGATATTTGTCTCTAACTATTTTTGGTAGAAAGGATGGATTAGTTGGCAAGGACACCCTGTCTTTGCAGAAGGTTAGGTAAGGAGATTTTCAGGATAAGGCTTATAATTCTGAAATTCTCATAACAGAAGTAATAGCAATTAAAATTAAAGTTTTCCAAGATAAATACTTCAAATCGCAATTTGCAGCTGGCTCGAATGAGGAATATATTATGGACTGTAGTACCAGATTAAAATCCCAAGGTGTGGAAGGATCCTTGTATGGAGGTCTGAGTATTAAAGTTCTTTTAAGAAAAGCTTTACAAAGTTTGTGGGACATTAGAGCTGTATCATTTAAACCATTATGAAAGCTGGAAATAGCAGCTAGATGTACTCGTATCATCGGAGGACACTCAGTATCGAAAAGCGAAGCCAAAATTTCTAAGACCTTATCAACTGGCACAGAACATTGGTCAATATTACACTGAAGCCCATTTTGAAAATTTTTGCCACTTGCTGTCTATAATCTTTTAGTCTAAAGTTTATGGGAGGTTAGAACAATTTGTTGAACTGGGGCAGTGAGACCAGTATGCCTGGCAATCATTGGAACTGGAGGAGCCACGCAAAGAGCTTGAGATTCTGAAGATTCAGATGAATGAGTCCCTCTGGATGGGACAAGAGGTCTGGAGCTGGGTCCAGGTTCGAAGGTCTCCAAATTAGATGAGGCCAACAAAAGGGGAAGTACAGTTGTGTACACTTACCATAAATGTAGATGTTCGAGTGTATTCACTGTTGCAGTCATCACATTTGGGTTATCTGCTTAAGTTGGCCGGATTATCAAAGTCTTTGGTCCTGCGTTGGTTGCTGTCTCATCTTCCATGATGTCAGGTAGTCAGGGGTATAAAGCATGCAGCCAATGCCATTACATCAGTTTTTCTTGCCCCAGATGTCAGGTGCCCCCATAATAGGAAGCAATTATATACAAGGTTACACCTCTAACAAAAAAGCAAATACACCAAAAAGATTTAAGCATAGTAAACAAGTAAACAAGAATAGAGGTATAGTCGATAGAAGTCAGGGGGCTGGAGGGAAGGTAACCAGGACTGCAACAGTGAATACACTCGAACATCTACATTTATGGTAAGTGTATACAACTATTCTATGTTCTTCGTGTTTCACTGTTGCAGTCATCACATTTGAGTATATTCCCAAAGCTAAGGATGGTTGGAGGTAATTAGAGAGCATTAGGACAAGCTAAAAGGCCCTGCAAGTCTGCAGTGGCAAAGCCAGCTCTGGATTTAGAAAAAATTGGCAAGTGGTAATGCTTGGTGAAGGTACGTACAGAACTCCAGGTAGCAGCTTCTAGGATGCCCTTGGTAGGGACACCTCTGAGAAAGGCTGTAGAGGTAGATTCAGCCCTGGTTGAATGTGGCTTTATCCCCTGTGGAGTCGGTTTTCCATGGTGTTTATAGCAGAAATGAATGCAGTGGCCTATCCACTTAGAAATGGTTTGCTTTGAAAAGGCCTTCCCCCCTGCAGCAAATGTAACCAGTAGCTGTTCAGATTTCCTGAGAGGTTTAGTCCTGTCCAAGTAAAGTCTAAGTTGTCTGTGCACGTCCAAGGAGTGCAGTATTCATTCCCCTTTGTTCTCTGGATTAGAAAAGAAGGTTGGCAAATGAATGGACTGATTAAGAGCCACACTGGATACCACCCTGGGCATGGAGGGATTGGTCCTGAGGGACACCCTGTCCGCATGAAAGATGATAAAAGGCTCCACTGCCATGAGAGCCTGTAATTCAGACACCCTTCTTGATGAAGTGATGGCTAGAAGGAAGGCCGTTTTCCAAGAAAGGTATTTCAACTCTGCATTGGCAGCTGGCTCAAAGGGAGGTAGCGTGAGCTTTTCCAATACAAAGTTAAGGTCCCAGGCTGGAGTAGGGGCTCTCCTGGGGGGGGGGGTCTTAAGTTTTTGGCCCCTCTGAGGAACTGCTTCAGCAGTGGATGAGAGAAGAGGGGTGGTTCTGTACTGTAATGAGCTGAAATGGCTGAGGCATACATTTTGATGGAGGAAAAGGAAAGGCCCTTGTGAAGCATCTCAGTTAAGTATTGAAGTATCTGAGGTAAATTGGGCGCAGCTGTGCCCATCCTCTGAGGTTGGCTCCAGGAACAGAATCTTTTCCATTTTTCAGCATAGGATTTTCTAGTATTTGGCCTCCATGACTACAGAATGACATCCATCACCTGCTTACGGAGTGATGATAACAGAGAGATCAGGTAATTAGCCAGGCTGCCAAGTTCAGGGTTTGAAGCTGTGGGTGCAGAATCTGCCCCGCCTGCTGGGACAGCAGGGCAGGGGTCTGATGTAGGTTTCAAGGTGCTAGCAGTGACGCACTGCGTAAGAGGGGGTTACCAGTGTTGGCATGGCCAGTCTGGTGAAATCAGTATTCTCCTTGGTTTGTCCTGTTTGATCTTTAGTAGTACCTTGGAGAGGAGAGGCAGAGGGGGGGAAAGGCATAAACTTGTAGGTTTTTCCAGGTGAAGAACAGGGCATCCACTTTCCAAGCTTGTTTGTGAGGAGTCCTTGTGCAGAATTTGTCCAATTGGTAGTTCTGGGGGGAAGGCAAACAGGTTTAGCTCTGGGCTTCCCCATTTGTTTTTCAACATGTTGAATATCTTTGGTTCCACTTTCCACTCGTGTGGGTCCATGAGATTTCTGCTTAGGTCTGCCAGTGTATTTAGCTTTCCTGGCAGGAATTGAGCCTGTAGGTGCACTTGGTAGCTCAAAGGCTGTGTTCCACAGAGCCATGGCTAGTCTACAGAGAAGATACGAGTGGGTTACTCCCTGCTTGTTTATGTACCACATAACAGTGTTGTTGTCCATCTTTACGAATAATTGTCCTGGAAGAATGTGGTCCTTGAAGCCTGTCAGAGAATTCTGTACAGCTAACATTTCTTTTTGATTGATATGCAGGTGCATTTGACTTGGATACCATTTGCCCTGAATGCACTTCCCTGCCAAGCGAGTCCCCCATGCATAGTCTGATGCATCTGTTGTTA
The DNA here is from genome assembly GCF_019279795.1 of Protopterus annectens. Classification (NCBI taxonomy): domain Eukaryota; kingdom Metazoa; phylum Chordata; order Ceratodontiformes; family Protopteridae; genus Protopterus; species Protopterus annectens. The sequence continues at coordinate 214,074,662 of NC_056740.1, forward strand.
GGATTTGGGCGGCAGGGGATAGAATGAATGGCAGTCCCTTGTTGTGGTGGCAGGCCTCTGCCCACCAGAGGAACTATCTGTAGACAAGGTATGATAGGAATCATTGATTCTAGATCCTGAGAATGTTAGCACCATAAGCTTTTTAGATACCACTGTAGTTTCCTCATATGCAGTCTTGCATATGGAATTAATAGAATGCAGGAGGCCATGAACCCAAGGGCTTGCAGTAATTTCCTTGCAGATAGCTGGGTCTTTGTGACCAGTAGTTTGAAGTAGGCTGTCAAATGAACTTGTTTCTCTGTCTTGAGGTAGGCCATCTGGGAAATTGTATTCAAGCTTGCTCCCAGGAATACAATTTGTTGGCAGGGTACAAGATGAGATTTATTTTTGTTTATGGTGTACCCCAGATAAGTTAGCAATTTCTTTACACATGCCAGATGTTTTAATATTATATCCTGGTTTTCTGCCTGAATTAGACAATCGTCCAGGTATGGGTATATTTGAATATTTCTTTGCCTGCAAAATGCAATGACTGGAGCTAGGTACTTTGTGAATAACCTGGGCGCAGTAGATAAGCCAAAGGGCAGTGCAGAGAACTGATTTAGCCTGCTTTGAAGCGTAGGTATCTTCTGCAAGATTCCCTTATTGGGATGTGCAGGTAGGCTTCCTTTAAATCCAGTGTTGCCAACCAGGCATCTTTGCCTAGCATAGGAAGCAGCTGATGAGTTAGCATCTTGAATTTTGGGATTACCAAAAATGTGTTTAGGATAGACAGGTCCAGGATAGGACACCAGGAATTGTCTTTTCTGGGAACCAGAAAAAGTCTTGAGTAGAAACCTTGTCCCCATTCTTCATCTGGGACAGGTTGAACAACCCTGATGCTTAAAAGAGATAGTGAACTTGCTTTTGAGCCTCTGCCCACTGATTTGGGGGTAGATTTGGCCAACCGTTTGGGGTTGGTAAGGAGTGGAAGTTGAATCTGTATCCTTGGGAAACTATATTTAAAATCCATTTGTCCTGGGTAATGAGTTCCCAATTTTTGGCTTGCAGGGCAATCTTTCCCCCTAAAGGAAGTCAGTTGTGCAGGGCTTGGAAGTTGTAAAGTTAAATCATTGAGACAGTTTACCATAGGGGGGGGTCTTACTACTCCCTGATTTGGAAGTGGGAGCCCTCCACTGCTTAGTCCTGTGAGTACCTTGGGACTGAAGCCTGTGTGTTCTGCTAGTTCTGGGTTTGGACTGAGAAGACCTGGAAGAGGCAGGAAAGGACCAATTCTTAGAGGGCCAAATGCCTACTAAATCTGGGAGGCTGTACTTGCAGGACATCTTTAACAGTTTACAGAGATTTAGCTTTTTCCTCCATCTCTAAGTACTACTACTGCTTTGTTGCCAAACATGCGGTCTTGGTTTACGGGAACATCCAGCAATTTAGCTTTAACATGATCTGGCAAAGATTTCTCCTTAAGCCAAGCATGCCTTCTAAGTACAGACCCAGTGACAGCAGCCCTGCAAGATGCCTCTAATGAATCAAAACCACATTGCAAAGTATGTTTTCCAACTTGTTCAGCAGAATGCATTAAATCCTGTAAATCTTTATTTTCAGCACAGTCAGGAATCAACATCATTTTCTGTTTAAGCAATCCAATAATATGCTGCTGTTACTTTAACATATGAAACTGGCAGTTTAAGGCCCAAATGGCCAAAGTTGCTGAAGTGTATACCTTCTAACCCCATTTATCCAGCATCCTGGAATCTCTATCAGAGGGGGTAGGATTTTTGGCAGTAGTAGCCTTAATGCCCTTGGGTCTCTGTGAAATGGTCTCAGGATCCGCAGTAGGATTTTTAAAGAGGAACTTGTGAGAGTCAGGAACCCTGCAACACCTATCAGGTTTTCTGGGAGCAGGAGGTAGAGTCAGGGGCCAAGCTAAATTCTGAGAAGGCATCATCAACTATGTCCAGTACAGGAGGGATAGCTAAAGGCCTGTGCTGGGGCAGGAGTAAGAAATCCCTAAACCTCTTTTTGGAGTCCGCTGCATAATCCTGGCTTTCCCAGTGAAATGCTCCCCAAAAGAATGCAAGGTTTCACCAAAAGAGAAATCCTCTGGAGGGGAAGCAGAGGGAATGGAGTCCTCTGCATCAGAATCCTCATATGTAGATAAGGGTAAATCCTGGTCAGAGGAAACAGAAATTTCAGAGACCTGATCAGAAGAATCAGAAGGAAAATCAGTCTTGGGTCACTTAGAGGGGGAAGGGTGGGTTCCCCCGATTAGAATAATAAGGTCTTCAGCCATTGTTTTTTTTTTTGAACAGAAACAAACTGTTATAAAAACTGTTGTAAAAAGCCAAACGATCACCTTAACGCCACTTTATTTAAAAACGTTTTTGCCTTGCTTACTAGCTTGGCTTCATCAGAGGAATGTAGAACCAATTTCAAAGTACAACTTATAAATACAAAAGGAAGTGATGTCATAAGACAGCATCTTTTTTTAAAACCATATTACATGCCAAAACACATTCTGCTACTAAGCAGGATTGAATAGGTAAATACACATAATACATTAAATTATTCATTAATCAAAATTAAATCCTATAAAATAGGAGAGTCATATGAAAAAGTCATGTAAAAAAGATTCATTTGAAAAATGAATAAAGCAACAACTCTACCTATTATTGTATACAAAAGAAAGATTTTCTTAACCAAAAACTTACTAAGTTAAAAGCTATCAAGAACTATGTATATATATGTAGGTATGTATAGGAACATAAAAATCCCAATCAGGTTAAGTTTAATTAACGAAGATAACTTCTTAATTTTAAAATAGGCATAATATTACAATTGTCATTCAATCCAGGACAATGAAAAGCATCAGTCCTGAATTGCCACTCCAATTCTTTAATTTCCAAAAGATTAATACATCAATTAGAGGGGGTACTATTACACTTCTTTTGGAAATTAAAGAATTGGAGTGGCAATTCAGGCACCTGCTCAATTTGTCCGCAATCACGTTGGAGCTCTCCGGAATATGTGTTGCAATTAGAAAGCGGTCAGACGAAATTGCCCATTGCCATACCCTCGACAAAGAGGGCAAGACCTGGTTCCTCCTTGTTTGCTGATGTACCAAACAGACATGTTGTCTGTTTTTATCGCAATTGTTCCCAAGGAGAGGATTTCTTGGAATGCTTACAATGCCAAAAAGCACTGCCCTCTTCTCTAGAACACTGATGTGCAAATTGCCCTCTGACACCAAGTGGCTTGAACGGTCTTTACCCAGATAATCCCCCCCCCCCAATCTGGAATGTGTCTGTAGTCATTATGGCCTGGGCTTGAGGAGGGGCAAAGGGTCAGCCAGACAAAATTTCTTTACACTGAAGCAATCACTTCACGTCTTTCATGCATAAAATTGGTGATCAATACCTGATGGGACATAGTCTGATTCAGTAAAGACCATTGTGACTAACAGCCATTGTAGGATTTGCATGTGAAATCGCGCAAGAGGAACTAAAGTGATGGCGGCTGCCACTGATCCTAGAGTTAACAATTTTGCATTAACTTTTTTGCTGCGAATAATCTGGTAACATACAATTTTATTCTTTGAATTTCCCTGGGGGAAAGACACAATCATGCTGTTTGCGTTTAATACCGCTCCTATAAATTCTAACTTCTATGTTTGCTCTAAATGGAATTTTTCACAGTTTACTGTGATCCCCAGCTTGAAGCAAGCTTGAAGAAAGTAGTTCCTTGCCTGCAACAGTAGATGCCTGGTGGGTGCAGTAACAAGCCAGTCATCTAAGTATGGAAACACACAGAATCCTTGCGGTCTGAAGTGAGCCGCTACCACTGCCATGCGTTTGGTTAACATGCTGGGGACTGTGGGCACGAAAGCATGCAGGAATTGTCAATATTGTAAATATATTTCAGAAGAGACAGATTTTGTGCATCTGGGTACGGGTGAAAAGTTTCAAATTAGGGTTTTTGCTACATGTGATAGCTCCCATTTAATCTATTTAGCTGTCTGTCAAATCTGTTGCAAATACTATGTACGGAAAACAGACAACTCAAACTTAGAATCAGGGAACATCTATACCATATTAAGAAACAAAATGTGCACAATGCATTATTGAAACAGGTTAAGGATATTGATACACATCATAACTTCAAGTTTATGGTATTAGGTAGATGTTCTGAAAATAGAAGGGGAGGTGATGTTAGAACAAGAACTGAAACACTTGAAGTGGAATGGATCATAAGGCTTAGGGCAGATATGGGACATGGCCTAAATGATCACATTCCACCGAGACCCATGTCTAAAGACTCAACCCCTACGTAGATGAGTTTTAAAAGTCTTAAAAGGTTTTACTATTTATATATATATATATATATATATATATATATATATATATATATATATTTGGTATGTATTGTGTATGATTGTCCTTAGTGTCTTTCACATGAATTTATGTTAGTATTTATATTTATACATTTTACAAATGGTATCCATTCATGAAATGTTGATGTTTCTTTAAATGATATACTACAAGTCATGTGATATGTCTAAATGGTATAAAACAGGTGCTTTATTTTGTTGCAGTTTACTCATCTGAGGAAGCTAATTGTGAAAGTGCTCGTGTTAGTCTGACTATATTAAAACTGGTTGCTGGAAACTGGAGTCTGGTCTCTACAGATTTGTTTCATTGGACTTTTTCGATTTATCTATTATTGTAGAGACGCCTGGATTTCTTTGGTTTCGGTTGTTGTTGATGCTGGGGACTGTGGAGAGACCAAAGAGCAGATCTCTGCACTGGTAATGACTGACCCCAGCCAAAGGTGCAAGAATCTTCTGGAGCGCTTTTTCATTTTTATGTGATAATATGCATCCAGAAAATCTACTGAGCACATCCAATCATCTTTTTTTAAGAACGGAAGTATAGACTGAACCGTAGCCATCCGGAATATGGTTTGTTGAGATCCAAAAATCAGTCTCCAGTCCAGTCTTCTTTGACACTAAAGAATCTTGAGTAAACTCTGGAACTTATTTGGTCTGGTGGGACTGCCTGGATGACTTTTGAATAGTTTTTGAATTTCTAAGACTGCTGCATCCCTGAGACTGGGTGGACCATCTGGGAATCTTTTTGGCTGTCTTGTTTTTTTTTTTTTTTTTTTGAAAGGGGATATTGTAACCTCTGGTTATTATCCTCTGCACCCAACTGCTCATTGTTACATTTAGCCAGGCAGATAGGTGCAGGCATAATCGTCCGATTGCCTCCAGAGGCCGGCAATCAAGCCTCCAATCAGTAGTTACCAGGGAACAAATCCCTCAAACCCTGATTTTGTCAGCCAACTCTGCCTCGTGCATGGCATCCTCCATTACATCTCCCCCCTCTGCACTGGGGGGATTCATTTCCATGCGAGTCCTGGAAAGGTCCTTGGGACTTTTTGAACCATAGCTTCTCACTCTGATTCCTGGTCTAAGACTGTTGAGAAGTGGAAAAGTGTATGCCATGGCAGAAAGGGTCTTTCTATCCTTCTCACATGTGGCGAGGGTCTCTGACTTTGGGACCAAAAAGAGATGTTCAGTCAAATGGAGCACTGATGAAAGAAGACTTGAATGGCTCTGCAAATTCACATAAGCACATCCAGGCGCATCTACTAGTGGCTATGCCAGAAACCGCTGTTCTAGACGTCCCTTTGGCTGCATGCACAATGAGCCTCACTGACGAATTAGATGTGGATTCAAGGGTTGCCAGCTGGGAAGCTACTTATTCTGCACTCCCTCGGCTATGGCTCCTTTCAGAGTATCTGATAGCTCCATTATCAGATCCTGCTGGAGTCTCATAAAATGTGCCATGAAGTTTTAAGGACCTGAGCACAAAGGTCAATGCGTACACTCGCTTCCTGACTCTACTTTCATAAGCAAGTTTCTTTTTGGTGGCTGCTGTAACCACCATAGCATCTACTGGTATTCCTTTGGCCCAGTGTTGGTGATACTCAGGAGCTGACAAAATGCTGTCTGGTTTCTTGAGGATTGGCTCAATGGAATTTGGTATCTTCCAACAATGGCAGTAGGAAGAATAACACAGAGTGTTAAGGAAGAAGCCTAGAGAGGAGCTGGGTAAGCAAATAAAGATGAATAAATGACTTGAGAGCTGACAGGAAAAACGCGTCGGACACTAAAAACGACAAACGAGATCAGAGGTAATCTTAAGAGAATAATTATGGGCAAAGCTGAGCTCGAGAATTTTTGTAAGGCATGAGTTGTAACAGCAGCCGAGTTGGTTCAGAGATATGGAACTGAACCCACAGGTCAAGGATTAAGTGAAGACTGACAACATCAGATTGAATATTCTTTAGACAGTTCAACCACCTCTTGTCAAGTACTGATGATGTAAACTTATGACTCCCAAGGCAACAGTCCAATGCTCTAGATGCCCTACAAAGAGGGAGTGGAATTGTCAGCAATTGGGAAAAAGCATTAATATCTTCTAGATGGAAGAAACAGTAACATCAACAATTAAAAAAAAATGTCAGTCCCATGTTTTGAAATAATCTGTCTTGTATTATGATTCCATGTCCAGATGGAACAGTCACTTTCATAATGGCAAGGAGAAATATCCACAGATAACACTGCCATTCATAGTCAAAAGGTCTGCGGAGCCCTACAGCAGACCCTGTCCTTTAGGCCAAAAGTTTGCATAAGAAAGCATTGTTTGGCTAGCTCTCTTGCAGCTGTTACATTCCTAACAGATGGCTCTTCCAAGGGCAAGAATGTACAGTGACTACTCTTTTTCATCATCCTTCACAACGGATAAAGGGTAAAGAAGATTAGAATGACAGATGAATAGTCATTTCTTTGTGCTTTCCAACCACCATCCAGGACAGAGCCCTACCATGTCCATGATTACATGATGGGCCCTTCTTGCTACAAACCTTCATGTCTCAACTGACTTCAAGGGAGTCTGCTTAGCAATGATTGCCAGAAAGTTGACCAATACCATCCTTGAAGAGCCACTGCAAGCTGGGGATCTGCCTGTGCCAGCGAGAAGTGATACACAGGCTAATACAGACACTTGTGATAAGCTGAAACAAGATGCCCTCAGAAATGATAATGAATTCCAGGTAATCTTTTGTTTGAAGGTATACCAAGGAAAAGAGTGCAGAGTGTAGAAAATGCACCAAACAATTCAAATACAAAGTGGTCATGGATAGGTGGTCAAAATCTACCGTGGGGATAAAATAGTGCAGTGGTGCATACCAAAGAGGAGGAAGGAAAACATTGTTACAATTAGTTTTGAATGCTTCCCTTGCACACATTGTGGCCCAGTTACATTTGTACTCTGGAATATGTCAACATCAAGCACATGCACAAGACTTCCCACTAGGATATATTACTAGGACCCCTGTAAAACGTGCAGGATCAGCAATGTTTGACTGATGATTAATGGCAAAATAAATTTAAGTTATTATTAAAGAATAAAATATCTGAACTTACACACCGTCTCTTATAAATATTTAAGAGGATACCTTCTTCAGGTATACAGGGCATTTAGAGACACCTACCTCTGTGAATGTTTGGGGTTATCAAGCAGTAGAAGAGAATCATCAGACAACCTATTTAGAAGATACTACAGGAATGAGAAGTCTATGAATTGGTTCTCTGAAACAGTAGCTGATGTATAGAATGGATGACCACATTTCATTAAAGCAAACACTAATTTAGATATTTTTAAGAACAGCCTGGGCACTTATGGGAAAGTACAGCTGTGTACAATTACCATAAATGTAGATGTTCGAGTGTATTCACTGTTGCAGTCATCACACTTGGGTTATCTGCCTGCAGGTAGCCTTCAGTCAGCCCGAATACCAGAGACTTAGTATTTCTGTGTCGGTTGTTGTCACTCCAGGACTGACGTCAGGGGTATAAAAACAGGCATCCAACGCCATTACACCAGTTTTTCTTGCCCCAAATGTCAGGAGCCCCCCAAATAGGGAGCTAAGTTATGGTGGAAAATACACCACCAGTAAAAAGTAAATACCAATAGCCCTGTAAAGGGTGAGTAATAGAGATAGAGAAGGAGAGAGAGAGAGGGAGACAAGGGGGCTGGAGGGTGGGAAACCAGGACTGCAACAGTGAATACACTCAGGCATCTACATTTATGGTAAGTGTATATAACTGTACTATGTTCTTCGTGTTTCACTGTTGCAGTCATCACACTTGGGTTGATTCCCAAAGCTGAAGAGGCAGTCAAGAAGGATTGGTGCTGGCTAGTATGCCCTGCAGAACTGCTGTTGCAAAACCCGCCCTGGATTTGGAAAAGATAGGCAGGTGGTAATGCTTGGTGAAGGTGTGAACAGAACTCAAGGTAGCAGATTCCAGAATATCCCTGGTAGGTACTCCCCTGAGGAATGCTGTAGAGGTAGAAGTTGCCCTAGTAGAATGCGTTCTGACCCCCCGAGGGGTTGGTTTCCCATGGTGTTTGTAACAAATGGATAGAGTGTGCTATCCATTTGGAAATTGTTTGTTTTGATATGGCCTTGCCCTCTGTCCCTAGTGCGAAACTGACTAGTAAATGGTCAGATTTCCTGAAGGGCTCAAGTCCCATCAAGGTAGAATCTGTGCTGTCTATGCACATCTAAAGGGCGCGGGATCCTTTCCCCTTTATTTTGAGGGTTAGGAAAAAAGGTTGGCAAATGGACAGAATAGTGAGAGCTACACTGGACACCAGTTTAGGCATAAAAGTAGGGTTAGTCCTGAGGGAGACCCTGTGAGCATATAAAATAATGGGCTCCACAGCCATAAGTGCTTGTAGCTCAGACACTCTTCTAGCTGAGGTGATGGCCAGAAGCAAGGCTGTTTTCCAAGAGAGGAATTTTAACTATGTTGATGCTGCAGGCTCAAAGGGGGATAGTGTGAGCTTTTCCAGTATAAAGGTCCCAAGCAGGGGTAGGGGCTCTCCTTGGTGGCCTTAAGTTGTTAGCCCCTCTCAGGAATTGTTTGATGAGGGTGAGATGAGAGGTGGCTCAGTGTTGTAATGAGCTGAGACGGCAGAGGCATGGATCTTAATGGAAGAGAAGGATAGGCTTCAGTGGAGTAGATCTGCTAGGTAATCCAGGAGGGTCTATATCAGAAGACCAAGTGGAAACAGCGAACGGCAAAACATCGAAAAGACCGGACCTCGAAGTGTTGTCAGATCATGGTATAGTGAGGATTGGAATATTTGCCCTTTCCTCATTGTAGTACGATCTCGGAGTTGGTATATATATTTAACGGAGAGGTGGGGGGCATAGCCACCCACAACAGCAAGTTAGAGAACCGGTCTTTTCGATGTTTTACCGTTCGCTGTTATTTCCATTCGGTCTTCTGATATACACCCATCCAGGATTAGAGGTAAGGAGGGCAGTGCTGCGTCTGCTCCTTTAGACTGAATCCAGGAACAATACCTTTTCCACTTATCAGCATAGAATTTCCTTGTACTGGGTCTTCTGGCTTCAAGAATGATGTCCTGCACCTGCTTGCTTAGGCTGGTCCCTGGAGGAGAATTCAAGAAATAAGCCAGACTGCAAGGCTCAGGGTTTGCAGTTGTGGAAGCAATATCTGTCCCTCCTGCTGAGTAAGGAAGGTTGGGATCTGGGCTAGGTGCCATGGTTGCACCAGTGACAGGCTGCGCAGTAATGGGTACCAGTCCCGGCATGGCCAGTCTGGGACAATCAGGATTGCCCTTGGTTTGTCCTGTCTTATCTTGAGTAATATCCTTGTAAAAAGGGGCAGAGGGGGAAATGCATAGATTGAGAGGTTTACCCAGTGGAAGGATAGAACATCCACCTTCCAGGCCCTGCAGTGAGGTGTCCTGGTGCAGAATTTGCTGAGTTGGTGATTGTAGGGAGAGCCAAAAAGGTCCACCTCTCGGGTCCCCCATTTCTGGGTTAGAAGGCTGAAAGTGCTAGGGTCTAATTGCCACTCGTGTGGGTCTAGGAGATTTCTGCTTATGTGGTCTGCCAGAGAGTTTTGTTTGCCTGGCAGGAATTGAGCTTGCAGATGAATATGCATGTCCAAGGCTGTGTTCCACAGGGTCATGGCTAACATGCAGATTGGGTAAGAGTGGGTTCACACCTGCTTCTTGATGTACCACGTAACTGTGGTGTTGTCTGTTTTTATTAGCAGGGGTCCTGGTGAGAGAAGGGATATGAAAGCTGTCAGAGCGGCATCTCTTTTTGGCAGATGAATGGGACTTGAGCTCCAGTGGCCCTGAATGCACTTGTCCGGATGTGCCTCCCAGGCATAGTCTGATGAGTCTGGGGTAAGAGTCTGGGCGGCATGGGGTTGTGTAAATGTAAGTCCCTTGTGGTTGCATGCTGCTGCCCACCAAAGAAACTCTGTCCTTAAACAAGGTATGATGGTTTCCAGGTCCTGAGAATGTTTGCACCAAAGACTTAAGTACCACTGAAGTTTCCTCATATGCAGTCTGGCATATGGAATTAGTAGAATGCAAGAGGCCATGAACCTTAGAGCCTGCAGGATTTTCCTTGCGGATAGCTGGGTTCTGGTGGCCATTTGAGCGAAGTAGCCTGTTAGACAGGCTTGTTTTTCTGGTGTAAGGAATGCCATCTGGGATGCTGTGTCCAGGCTTGGTCCCAGGAATGCAATCTTTTGACTGGGGACTAGTTTTGATTTCTTTTCATTAATAGTGTACCCCAGGGAGGTTAGAATGTGCTTTACAAATGTCAGGTGCTGCAACAGCTTTTGCTGACTGTCTGCCTGAATCAGGCAATCGTCCAAGTAAGGGTATATTTGAATCTTTTTCTGTCTGCAGTAGGCAATGGCTGGAGCCAGGCATTTTGTAAAGACTCTGGGAGCAGTGGATAAGCCAAAGGGACATGCAAAGAACTGATAATGCATAGATCCTGCCCTGAAACGTAGATATTTCCTGCATGAGTCCCTGATAGGAATGTGCAGATAAGCTTCTTTTAGGTCTAGGGTGGCTAACCAGGCATCTTTGAACAGCACAAGAAGAAGCTGCTGAAGGGTGAGCATTTTGAATTTTGGTACCAACAGGAAGGTGTTTAGAATGGAAAGATCTAATTGGGTGCTAAGTGCCCTCTTTTCTGGGTACCAGGAAAAGTCTGGAATAAAACCCTTGACCTATCTGTTCTGTGGGAACATGCTGAATTGCCCTTAGAGAGCAGGGAATGAACTTGGTTTTGTGCCTCTGCCCACTGGTTTGGAGGAAGGTCTGGGAATCTTTTTGAGGTTGGCAGTGTGTGAAAGTAAAAATTTGCACACTTGGTATACAATGTTGAGGACCCATTGGTCCTTGGTGATGGAGGTCCAGTTGTTTGCATGGTGGGCAAGTTTTCCTTCTAGGGGCACGAGCAATTGGGCAGAGGTGAGGAGTGGAATAGAGAAGTCATTGTGAATTATTTCTGTAAGGGGGTGGGGCTTAGAACTCCCTGCTTTAAAAGTGGAGGTACTCCACTGCTTAGATCTCTGCATACCCTGAGACTGTAATCTGGGGGAGGGGGTCTGGTTCCCCTTGGTCTAGTTTCAGATGGCCTTGAGGGGGCTGGAAAGGACCAATGCTTCGAGGGGCAATGCCTACTGAATCTTGGAGGCTGCACTTGCAAAAAATCTTTATCTGCATAGACTTAGCTTTTTCTTCCATCCTTTTTAGAACATCATCTGCTTTAGTGCCAAACAGATTGTCCTTATTCAAAGGAGCATCTAGTAATTTTGATTTGACAAGGTCTGGGAAGGTCTGCTCCTCCTTAAGCCAAGCATGCCTTCTCAGTACAGAACCAGTGACTGCTGCCCTGCAAGATGCTTCTAGGGTGTCAAACCCACATTGCAAGGTATGCTTGCTGACTTGGCTTGCAGAATGCATAAGCTCCTGTAATTCTTTATTTAATGCACAGTCTGTAAAGGTAGATAATTTTTGCTTAAGTTCCATAATATGTTGCTGGTATTTCAACATGTGAAACTGGCAATTCAATGCCCTAATGGTGAGAGTTGCAGAGGTGTATACTTTTTTACCCCATCTGTCTAAAGCTCGGGAATCTCTGTCCGAAGGGGTGGGATTATTAGCTGTAGTGGCTTTTATACCTTTAAGCCATTGGGAAATGATCTCTGGGTCAACAGTAGAATTTTTGAAAAGAAATTTGTGAGAGTCAGGGGACTCTGTAGTACCCGTCTGGTTATCTTCGAGCAGGGAGTAAAGCATCAGGAGTTAGACTGGATTCCATAAAGACATCATCCACAACATCCAGAACAGGAAAGATAGCTAAAAGTCTATGTTGTGGCAAATCTAAAAATTCTCTGAATCTCTTTTTGGACTGAGGATAATCCTGGCATTCCCAGTGGAAATGCTCTCAAAGTATGTAGTGTTTCACCAAAAGAAAAATCCTCTGGAGGGGAAACAGAGGGAATGGATTCTTCTGCATCTGAATCCTCATAAGCAGATAAAGGCATGTCTTCATATTCAGAAACCTCAGAATCGTTTGACTCTTGGTCAGTTAAAGCTGCTGGGGACAGGTCTCTTTCTTTTAGCAGGGAAAGGCTGGCTCTTCCCCTAATCAGCATGATCAAGTCTTCTGCCATTTTAAGCATTTGAGATTCTGGCAAGAAAGCAGGTGCTTGAGTTTGGGTCGTCGGTTTTTTAGGCGTAGCTCGTGCTCTTGGCCTTAGAAACTCAGTAGTTTTAGACAGAACTGAAGACGCGAAAAAAGTCGGTTCATGTCGAATATCGGTAATGCGAAGAACTTCCTCAGAAGCCGGTGCTTGCAAAGCGGCTCCAGACCCATCCAAGGTAGAGACATCCACAGGTTCCATAATCAAAGAAGAGTATCGCGGCATACTGGACTCCGAATGGGTCTCATTAGCAGCCAACGAATGCATCAAAGTAGGCATCAGGGGCTGCAAAAGTGCCTCACTGAGTACTGGCGAACTGGTGACTAGCTTAACAGAAATGTTGTTGGCAGTTCTGGACCTGTGCGGTCTGTCTCTGTCCTTATCCTTACGCTTTTTCGGAAGATCAGTAGTCGGACAGTTTACAGAAGCCATTTCAGAATACGGAGATCGAGAGCAAAAGGAATTTAGCGACAATAAGGGCCCGACAACAAATAGTTCAGGCGTTGAACAAAGCATGCACAAAACTGACAGCGAGATACTTCGTGGTCTGGGCCTAAACAGGTGACGCAGTAAGAATGGAAATCTCAGTGTGGTATTTGCTTTCCACAGACGAGACAATTGTTAACTTTTTCGGACAATAGTTAGAGCACGGAAAAAAGATCCCCAATGGGGTACTTAGCTTTAGAAGACTTCAGGATGATTCAATTCAGAATCGAAAACTCTGGTAGCGGCGGACCGGCACACGTGCGAACTGCTTCTGGCTCTCAGCAAGAAAGACTGATGTAATGGCATCGAATGCCTGTTTTTATACTCCTTACAACTTGACGTCAGTGCTGGAGCGACAGCAACCGAAGCAGAAATACTAAGTCTCTGGTATTCGGGAGGACTGAGGGCTACCTGCAGCCAGATAACCCAAGTGTGATGACTGCAACAGTGAAACAAGAACATCAACTGTTCTGGTATAACTGGAAGGCTAGAAGGACATTATTGCCTGTGCTTGAAAAAAAAAAAAAAAAAAAATATATATATATATATATATATATATATATATATATATATATATATATTTAAAATAATAAGCAACACTTCCATGTTCCACTGAAGATGTCTGTAGAAAGAAGGTGGGGGAAGGGCAACAAGACATGCTGGCTTAGAGTTCTGGGACAGACAATGATCACCAGACCTATGAAATAAATGGGAATATGTACCAACTCCAACACTTTGTTATTGCACAGGATTTTTCCCGATGAAGTACAGCAATCTTAGTCTATAAGAGTGTGGGAGGAGAACAGCTCCAATGTCAGGCAAGTGGGGGTTGCTCCTAAGCAAAAATGGATGAAAAATGTAATAGTAGCAAGTTCTTTTGGATGAATTACAGTTTACTTTATTGAAGTGACACGGCTCGCATCATCAGGTCCCTCACTTCTGACTGGGAGTGGCAACAATAGGGTCAGTACCACTGTGTTTACTCCAATGGCATAAAGGAGACATTACCAGCTTACATTTACCATTTTTTGGTTTGGACTACTTGTTAAATTTCTTAACTGATATGTTTTTTGTAGTGGTAGCTCCAGGTTCTTTTTCTTGCCAGGGCATAATAGTGGCATATAAAGTAGCGGGTGCGGCACAGAAGACATGGAGGGAAACCCTACCAAAACACCATACCAATAAAGTACAGATTACATAACTCACCCGTAATCTACTGCTAAAAAATGAAATATTTCCCTATGAAAAAACAGTGAATGCCATAATCTTGCAAACCCTAGCAATGTTAACACAGAAAAACTACTTGTCATGCTCAAGGATTATGATGGTACGTTAAATGTGCAATTACAGTGTATAGCTACCAATACAACAGAGGTGGCAAAATATCATGCAGTCATTTTTGCCTTACCAGAAAGAAAGAAAATATTGTTAATCCAAATTCAAGATGAGAAAGTCAGACTTACTTTGTTCTATGCCCCTTTGCAAGGAAAATATTTTAAAACAAATACAGCACATTTTGCTAACATTCAAGAGAAAAAACACACATCTTCCCACAGCAGACACTGGTGAATAGCAAAACCATTTAAATGTATGTTAAAAGCTCTTTAAAGAACAAAGAGTGATCAATTGACAGCTCTTGGATCACAAAGATAGTTCTGACTCTGCAGGATGAAAGTGGGTGAGGGTTTGTCAGTACTTGGACTAACAAATGGAAGTCTTAAAACATGCAAATAAGCTAGTTTATTTTGTTGAACATTTATGAATACTGTTAAAGAGGTAAGAGTTGTCTGAGAACATAAATAAGAGTAACAAGTGAAAAAATGAAAGCTAAAATAGGTTTTAGAAGCTGTAGAAGATGCACTGGACTCGCACTACTGCTAGCATATTTAGAAGGAAGCTAAAACAAAAATAAAGCATGACTTCTATACAGGGGGGCTTAAAGTGCATTCTGGGGGGTAAAAAACCCTCCAAGATAACTTTATAGTGTCAGGTCCACTGCGATACAATAACCATACCCACGTAATGGCTCCAATACATTAAAACATACAGAGTACAAAAATATAATGAAATATCTGAGATATAGTGGCACTTAATTTATACTTTTTGCTGATTGGGTTGGTCCCACTAGGCTGATGGTCTTTTATCATGGGAGACTCAAGGTGGTATTCTTACTGACCAATGGAAATTTTGCCAGGGACTCCTAGGAACGTCCCCTAATCGTTTTAAGTGCCATGGGTTTTTTTTACATCCACCTGAGCTGCCAACTCGGGCAGATTTAACATCTCATCAAAAGGATGGCACACCCAGGAGTGGAGAAGACAGTGTCAGTACTGGAACATTAATTCAAGTACCAGACATGGGAACAGGACTCGCAGCCTTTTGCACCAAAGGGGAGTGCACTATCTGTTGAGTTACACAGTCTGCAAACAAACTTGTTAGTTTTCCAGCCTCCTATAAGAAAAATACCACTGATAAAGGAACCATACTAAGCAAATTCAGCAACATGAACTGGTTAGTACTGTACGGTTTGCTGAAATAACACCAAAAGAAATACTTAAGATCTGAAAGTTTTGAAGTAGCACCATACCTCTCAAAGTGTTTAGTCAAAAATTCTGGACAAAGACAAAAATAATGGTGATGGAGGGATAAAATCAGGAGCATTAATATTACTCTACATTCATTTAAAAGGTTAATTAAAACAATCAGTTTTGCATCGATATGCGTTTGTTTGTATAAGAAGAAAAAACTCCAATGGCTGGCATTACTTGCTACCTGTAATCATGACCGACAGGACAAACATATGAAGCAAAATCAGGGACATTCTTCAAAAATAGGGATAATTGAGAGATGTGGAATAACCTATTCCAGGAGATTTGACTACTTTTCTGGATGCACAGGATTTAAAATTATGACTTTGTCAATGTTATAACTGTCTACGAAACAAACTTCAGAAAAAGATTTTAAGAAAGTGTAGTTTAATGACAAATTAAAATTATATATCCTCAAATTGTCATGCTGATGCTTCTTCGTTTTCAGACGGTTTATTATGGCTTGACATTACCATAACATCCAGAGCACCAACAAGCTAAAGTACAGAAACCACAGCCACAGTCAACTTTCCATCTTCAAAATATGGAACACTATCACTACCTCCCAAACTGACAAAATGGGAAACATTTAACTAGGGAGGGGGATCATGGTATGTTTAAAAATGTTACTCTTTAGTTCTTCAACCTTTAGAGACTCTCAGAAGAAACAACTCAAACTACAAAAGTCCAAGGCCTCAGATGGGCATTACAAACACCGCCCCCACCCGCAAAAAAAAAAAAAAAAAAATCAACCGTTGTCAAACGAATGAATAAACTGTTAAAGAATGTCCCAGAGATGTATCTCAGCTCGCTAATGTCAGAAGTATTCTGTGCAACTCCCCTCTGCCCTCAACTTCCAAGCTCAAGTATCGAAAACAAAAGAGCACAATCAAACAGCTTTTAAATACTTCTCACATGCCCAAAAATTTGACAGAACAAACTTCACATTATCAAGAATTTTCTGAAGGATACAAAACCTGAATCTCGCATGCCTGCCATTAACTGACTACAATTTGCAACTTTGGCAGAAACCACAAATTTTACAAGGTAAAGACCACAAATGCCTCTCAATTTCTTTGCTTGAAATTGTGGACAATTCCAAAAATAATATTGGGCAAAAAGGGATACATTTTAATTATTTTATGTGTTTGTTAACCAGCTAAATGCAATGGTCAATGTGCCCCTTATCAGGAATGACCTGGGTACAGTGTCTGGTTAAGTCACAAAGTATGCAAATGGATGTAAAAGGACTCCAACCCTGTACCTTTGACTACAGGAACCAGTTCATTAACATAACATTTTTAGTGATTTGTAGGTATCTGACAGTTAACAGAGTAGTGTTAAATAGACAGGCATTTTCTGAATAAATGCTATGAAACTGCAATGACCAGCATTACTGAGTGACCATAATCCACAGTGATTTACCAAAAACAAAAAAGTCAATAGAGAGGGCATAAACATAAGGCAAAACCAGTGATGCTCTGCAAAATCACAGTTCACCTAAAACGTTGGCACATGATTTTGAATCAATATGAATTTTCTGAACATTTGAACAAAAACTATAAAACTGCAATATAAGGCATTACTAAAACTATAAACTTTACGGATTTTTAACTCAGTAATTTATCAAAAAATAAATAATGATTATCATGTATCACATATATAAGGGTAAATATAAATGTTCTATTATAGAATACTCTACACTCAGATCACAGCTAAAATATAAAACCAAGGAATATAATAGTACAAGACATAGTATACAAACAGAAAGAGAAAAGAGATCAGAATAAGTAAATATGTATATAGTTAAAGAACCTAAATATGTCTACAAGGGTGGGAGATTGGCATAGTGGGTTAAGGTGTTCTCTTTACAGGCACAAGGTGCAGGGTTTCTCACATGAGGCAATTGGCTGGGCTGAGAATGGCCTACGAGGACAGTTAGCCTAGTATTAATTTAGGAACTTATGATCCTATGAACAACTTCACACACAACAAATAAAACAGAAAAAATATAAAATGGTCTGACCTATAAATTAATAAATATGAAAAGACTTCTTCCTTATAGTAGACCAGGAAAATAATATGAGGTAAAGGGAAAGATGACTGTAGAGATATTCCATTATAATAAAGATTATGAATGCCTAACTTTTCTTAATAACAACTCATTGACAGACTTTTTAAAGATGATTTATACTAAAAATATGAGACATTAATATAGATCAGAAGTATGAGCTTAGTATATAGTTAGTCTAATGGAGAGTCTGAGAGGTAGTTTGTCTTTTTCAACAAATTAGGAATACGTTACTCCATGGTAAAAAGTTTTAGGGTTATATCATTAGGTAATTTTTTTTGTTTCCAAAGTTTTGTCCACAACTGAAGATTTCACATTGTTATATGCAAGGTATATAATTAGTAGGCTGCGGTGATGCAGCGGTTAGCGTGGTCTCCTCACAGCAAGAGGTTCGCCAGTTCGATTCTTGGCTGGAGCATCTTCTGTGTGGAGTCTGCATGTCCTCCCCATGGTCGAGTGACGTTTAAAGACATGCAGGTAGGTGCATGTGTGAATGGGTGTGCCTTCTTTGAAGGCTGGGTGTCAGGCTGGCACCTCGGCACCATAAAAATCCACTGCCAATCATTAGTGGACCTGAGTTCTGCTGTGGCGACCTCTAACCGGGAAAAGCCGAAAGACAGTATATGTAAGGTATATAATAAGTTCTATACATAAAAGTGATTTCATTATACCATTTTTTTTCTGTTGTACAAATGTCTGATTTTAAATGCATATCTATTAATATTAAATGGTTGAATAATCCAGTTAAGACAGGGAGTCTGTTCAAATACTTGCAATTACATACAGCACAAATAGTATTCCTAGAGGAAACACACTTGCTTAATACTGATGTAAACAAACTTTCATTAAAGAGTCATTTAGTTTTAGCAGGTTCTGGCTTTCAAGCCAAAGAAGAGGCACCCTCATTTTATGGAAGAGCTCACCAGTAATGCCTAAACTAAGATACCTATTGTTGATAAAAATGGTATGTTAAGCATCGTTATAATTGACTGGAACAATATACACTAGAGAACTCTTACTAGGATTCCAGGGGTTGGAGCTAAAGGTGCAAAAAATTACTTGGACACTATAGCCTATTACATAAAAGATTAAGTCATAATGGCTGGTGATTGAAATTGTATTTTATCAGACAAAGGTTCCGCTGCAATTAGAAAGCTGAGAATCACATCTTCAGCCAAACACTTATCAAATGTTGTAAATCTAATGAATTTTAAGGATATATATGAGCTAAGGAAAATAAACTCACTTCAATTTACCCATCACTCATATGGAACACAAATACGGATAACATTTTTCTCTCAATGTTATCACATATCAAAGAAGTTTCAATAGTTTCATGTCCATTTTCAGACCATAATGCTATAATCTTTAATATTATTTTAAAAACTGACAATTTAATGCATTACATGAGACTACCATTGTACAGTATTAAAATAAAAGGATTCAAGGATTGGTATGGTAAAGAGATCAAACATTTCATAGAAATAAACATGAATGGTGAAGTATGTGACATTATTCTGTGGGATTCACTAAAGGCTTACTTAAATAGAAGAGTTTACAAGCTGGTATATTAGTAAAACAAGAGAATGGGACAAATAACTGAATACATTACAGGCCAAAATAGAGACATTAAAGTTAAAGCTAAAAACAAATGACATTGGTCAGTTTGAACTTAAAAACTTAAATAAAAATATGCTGAAATTCTAATTCATAAAGTTTCGATAAATCTGAAAAAACAAACTTCAGGCATATTCAGTAAACACATTAAACTTGCATAAAATTTGCTCTTAGATCAAAGAAAATGAATAAACTAAATCATATCAAATAAATTATATGTATAAATAATAAAATGAAAAAAACAGATATTAAAGGTATTCTTCAGGGCTTAAAAATATTTTATATAAATATAAATAAAAAATAACCTAGACAATGATACAATTAAAAGTTTGCTAAGGGAAAATATAAATTAAACAGCAAGTGAACAAATATAAAAAATTGATAGACCTGTCACTTTAACAGAAATAAAACAGCAATTAAAAAAGTTAAAAAATAATAAAAGTACCAAGCTTAGACAGTCTTATACTAGAACTATACACAATACTACCGGATGATGCAGTTAAAATATTAGATAAGATCTACAGGAAAATAAAAAAAAACTGCTGAAGAACCCCCATCATGGAAATATTCCCTTATATCACCTATTTAAAAATAAGATAAGAATCCTGCAGTGTTCATCATACATACTCACTACACTTTAAAATGTGGCCAAGATGTTTTTGTCCATTTTAGCTAACAGAATTAATCTACTTATACCTAAACTAATTAACAATGATCAAACTTGATTTTGAATACACAAGTACATACTAATAATGCATACATTAATAGACTATGCAAATAAAAATGAAAAACTTTATATCAAGAGTATCAATTTAGATAAGGCTTTTGAATCAGTTTATTGGTAGTACCTGTTTAAAACGCAAAGTGTAAAATTTCCCACCTGAGCTAACTGTATTACTAAGTTATACAATAACTTGTGCTTGTTAAAATATGTTCTTTTCTTTGAAATTCTTCTTTGAAATTCATTTAAATCACAAAGACACAAAACAAGGCTGTCCATTATCACCTTTACTTCTTGCATTAGCTTATAGAACCATTTGTTAATAGCATTAGATCCAATAAGAACATTGATGGCATCAAAATAAGAGATCATGAACTAAAGATTCAACTCTCTGTTAATGATGTTTTACTAACAATAGGAAACATAAAAATTAATTTGAACATATAATTAGTTCTATGAATCAGTTTGAAGAAATCTCAAACTTAAGATTTAATCATAATAAAACAAATACATAAATAAAAACTGAAATATTCATACAGAAAATATTACTTCAACAGGAATATCAATCAAATGAAATACCTTGGTATAACCATTATGTCTAATAGTAAAGAAATGCCACAAACTTTCAACAGGCTGTTGATAACATTTTAAGTTTAGTCACAAATTCAAACAAATTATTCTTTACCATGGAAGAGCAATTACTGCTTATTAAGATGGTAATTCTCCCAAAAGTATTGTTTGTCTTACAAATTTTGGTACCATCTTCACCAAAAAATTGATGATGATGAACAATATTCTGCTTAAATTTTTTGGCATTCTAATAAACAAACAGTTTCCTTGGGATGATGGTGGAATAGGACTCCCTGATATTCAACTGTATCCTACTTCAACAAATGTAAAAGTTACAGTGTTGTGGATAAATTAATCTTATGATTCAAGATGGAAACAAATACATCAAGAAATATTGTCAGTAAATAATAAATATACTACAACCAGTCAAACAAATAGTCAGTAAAAGTTTTATCTGGTTATTAAGAGTTTTGTACAAATGGAATTATACCCTGTTCTCAAATTCTTTATTTAAGTAACAGCTCGTAGCCTGCTACAGTCCCCCAACCATATCCCAAGATTCACACTCCACATTCCTAAGCACCCTGGAGAACATTAGGGTCCAACCTAACACTCTCATACTGAGCGACTTCAACTACCCCTCCATTAACTGGGAAAACTACTAGTGTACCAATACACTTGCCCAACGTTTTCTGGAATTCATTAATTCCAAAGCCCTGGACCAACTCGTTCTTACCCCCACTAAAGGTAGCAACATCCTTCACCTGGTCATTACTAACATGGGCGACCGTTGCTCTACACCAATAGTCAACTCCTCCCTGGTTAGATCCTATCACAAGCTAATTACCTTGGAAACCCACATCCCTCCCACCCTCCCAACAAAGGTAACCAGCATGAAAAACTTCTCCAAAGCTAACTTTGGGCTCCTAAACACAGAGGTGGCTAACTTCACGGCACCCATGCAAATGGAGAATAGTTGCATGGCTGCCATATCATACACCAATACACTGTATGAACATGTACACAAATGCATGGATCTCGCCATACCCAATAGAACCAAGATGCTCTCCTCAAAAAAAAAAAAGGAAGCCAATCTGGTGGTCCCCTGCCATAAACAAACTCTACAACAGAAGGAGGAAACGGATGCCGAATAAGGTAAAGTCCCAAGACTGGAAAAACTTCCTTATCAGCCTCAGCAAAAGGTTGAGATCCCTCATCAAATCCTCTAAAGCTAGCTATGAGAACAGAATTGCAGCAGATAGTAAAGATAACCACAAAGCCTTCTATATTTATGTAAAGAATCTCTATGGCAATACCCAGATTTGCTCTGAGCTATGTTATCTCCTATACCGAGCCAACAGATATTGCAAATATACTGGCAAACAGCTTCAGTGTGAACTTTACCTCCACCCCATCTCCCAAAGGACCAATCACAATACCAGTAGATTGCCAGACAACCAGTATTACTGCTGCACAGGTTAAAACAGCACAGTACAAGGCCAAGAATACAGCTTCCATGGGACCTGACAGTATACCTGGCTGTAATCTACATGAACTACAGAGTGAACTGGCACCTCACCTGTGTGCCCTGTTCAATCACAGCCTCACCTCAGGCTTTGTCCCTACCGAATGGTGCACTGCTACAGTCATCCCTCTCCACAAATGAGGAGCAAGTACAGACCCCACGAACTATTGCCTCATTAGCCTGACGAGTCTGATATGCAAAGCTATGGGATGCATCATTATGGACCTAATAAACAAGGATATAGGGAATCTCTAAACTCTGGATCCTACACAGTTTGGTTTTGTGAAGGGTAGATCATGTCCGCTCAAATTGGTTGACTTCTTTGAGTCAGTCACCAGAGCTGTGGATGAAGGTAAGGCAGTTCATACAGCCTACCTTGATCTGACCAAGGCCTTTGATACCATTCCCCACTCAGGAATCATAGAAAAACTTACTAAGTTAGGCATCAACCCCTATATCACTAGGTGGATTGCAAACTGGCTCACAGAACCCAAAGCGTGAAAGTAGCTGACTCCAAGTCAGACTGCTGACCAGTCACGAGTGGAGTCCCACAGGGTTCGGTCCTGGGTCCTCTTCTATTTGGCATCTACTTCTCTGAAGTCCAGGCCAACATGAAGGGGCTCTGGCTGACAAAGTTCGCAGATGATTGCAAGTTGTGAGCTATTATCAACTCCCCAAGTGATGCTGACATCCAACAGAAAGGCCTCAATGAGACCAACGACTGGTGTCAGAACCATGGCCTTAAGCTCAATGCCAAAATAATGTGTTTTCATCCCTTTTGGGAAAAACCCGGTTCCATTGAATTACCACATTGATGGTAGTCCACTGAACACAGAAGGCATTATAAGAGATCTGGGAGCACAGGTTGACAGCAACCTCTCTTTTGACCACCATGTTGCCACTGTGGTCAGAAAGTCCTTCTATGTGACACATCTCATTACTAAGTGTTTTGCATCCAGGAAGAAAGATGTCATTGTTTCCCTCTACTCTTCCCTCATTAGGTCAGAGTACAATGTCCCATTTGGCATGTACCTCACTAGACACCTGCAACAACTGGAGAGGCCGCAAAAGTACCTCACAAAGAGGATCCTAGGCATTAAACACTTGTCCTATATGGACAGACTCAAAAAACTCCAACTATTCTCGGTCTCATATCACCTACTTAGAGGCAATCTCTGCTTGACTTATTAAAGCCATGTCTGACCCAGCTCTGTTAGAAATGCTACATCTAAAGAAATCCCAATCCCTCCGCACCACACACTCCAGAGACCTCAACATCATTACAACAATCAACAGAACATGCTGGATGGAAAAGTTCATAACCTAGAGGCTGCCCATGCTATTCAAAAGAAATATTGATGAGTGGATGGGAAATAGAAAAATCACTCCGGGGATTACTCCAGTGGCTCTACTCAACAGAGACACTAGGAACTAAGGTTGGGTGGCACAATGCCAGGGTAATCCTATGGGCTAGGCTTGTAAAGGCTCCAGGGCCATTAGCCTAGTACACACCTATGAACCCATGTCCTCATTCCAAAAGTTCACATATTTTAACCATTGTATTAAAGACTTAATATTTTCTATGTTTCCAATTGCATATACAAATGACTGCTTAGAAGCTCCTAACTTTTAACAAAATGCTAGTATTATAACAAAGTAACAATTTACTGGCATCAATTCTTAAATATGTACTGTTGAAAATGTAATCTCCAAATACAATCAAGATTCTGAGAACTGGTTAATTTTTACAAATATTTAGAGACTGTGAACAGAGAGATAAATTAAATTATCTAGGTTAAATATCTTGTTTAACGGGAAAGTCTGACTCGGACAAAGCTCATTTTCAGCAGAGGCCTGGGGAGAAACGCTCCAGACGCAGGTCTTTGAAATGTGGGATGAAACCAGAGCACCTGGAGGAAACCCACTCGAACGCAGGGAAGACGTGCGGACTCCATACAGAAGGCACCCCAGCCAAGAATCTTACTGGAGAACCTCTTTCTGTGAGGCGACCACACTGACTGCTGCGCCACCCAGATAAAAAAATTGTTCCCCAAATTATTGGAATTTTTAATAAGTATCAATAATATTGCAATGAAAAATAAATCATATTTGTCACAAATATATAAAATTCTTAAGTTTCATTTGACATATTTATACAATTCTTATTGGAATTATTCCTCAAAAATTAATAATGAAGACTTCTCTGAAGAATGCAAGAAAATAATATTAAAATCTATACATAAAACCACATCTTCATTATACTGGAAAATTTCCACTTGGAAATTCTTACACAGAGCTTCCGTCTCTCCTAAAAAAATTACAATTATGTATAAATCGAACAAAATTAAATGCTGGAAATGCGATTCTGAATTAATAGCTGAACGTATATGCTATATGAATGTGAAGTCATAACTCCTTTTTGGAAAGAAATTAATAACTTAATACAAGCTCTACGGTCAGATAGATGAAATATTTCTAAATCTTTAGTTGAATTTAATGCTCCAATTCCGGAGATAATTCCAAAAACCCAGGTGCCTCTTCTTTGGTCTATTCTTGCTACAGCCAGAAAAGTAATTGTTAAAAACTGGAAAAGTAAAGTTACCCCCTCTATGGTTGAATTTATTAGTGTGGCAAAAATTGCTTGCAGTAGTGAATTGCACACTGTAAAGATGAAAGCATCCAATATTACCCATTCATATCAATCTTGGCTTAAAGACTTGCTTGAAAAATATTAATTGTTGTTGATATGTATAACTGATGCATTTATCAGCTGTGGACCTATGTAAATAATTACTGTATTATAATTGGTTTATTGTTTTAAAACCAAATAAAAAAATTAAAAAAAAAAAATAAGTGAAGGCCTGGTAGGTAACACAGGAGTAGTAAGGCTCTAAACTCTTAGTGAGCTGCTTCCTGTAGTCAGTGGTATAGGGTTTGATTCTTTCTACCTCCACTTGCTTACTCTGCGACTTTCAGCAAGTCACTTAAGATAGTACACCTGGATTGCCCACTTACCTGGTTAAAAGATAGAAAAACAAAAGACAGGACGTACAAATAAAACAAAGTACTCAACTGCAGTTACTGAACAACAGCAGGAAAGGATCATGGTCAAATGGGCCTCCAGGGAGGATAAAGGATGAGAGACCCCCCCCCCTCCCCAAACCAATCTATTATCTGGCTGCTTCTTCCCAGTTACCATTAAACAATGTTGAAACCTTTCAGTGTGCATACTATTTTCCTCTACTTTCACAATGATCAGATCACAGAGACTTGGGTTTAATTTAAAACTCCGATTGCATGACCAACAGTTATTGTTTATTGAAAATGCATCTGGCAATCCATTAAGGTATCAGATACTTAGGGATTCATAGTCAAATACAAATTAGGGGCTATCTGAATGGTAATCTCCCCTCACCAGCGCTACCTATGCATTTTTGTGTGTAGAAGGGTCTAGTGTAATACTGAAGTCCCTGAAGACTAACCTTTCGTCTTAAGGACTTTTTCCAGCACTGCCTTCTTGCTGCTTCAGTAAATGCTTGCAATTTGAAAAGGAATATGCATCCTGTACTCAGCACATGTTTACAACCTGACTACAAAAGAAAACGTGTGCACTAGAATTAATTGACAGGACTTGCTTTCTAAACAGTACTATCCAAGTAAAATAATAAAAAAAAATTTTCATAATTATTTTAAAAACCTTTCAAAACCAAAAAGCAAGTATGACTCAGTCTTACAAATAGTGAACTTTGGAGTGGGGCTCCACAACTGGGGAAATTATCAGTATGAAAGTGTGCAGTGACAAAATCAGGGGATCACAGAATAGTGCCATCCTTACAACTGCAGTGGGCTTTTTGTAATGTCCTACCCATTCTTTCTCACAATTCCCATACATTAAATATCCACATACCTTTAGGCAAGCATCATTCGTCTTCATTAACTGCTAATCTTTGGTTACAAACCCTTCCCCAATCACAGGACAGGAGAGTTGATAAAAATGCCACTTTGACCTATATCATTGGTCAACTCCTTAGGAGTTTAATGGGACACAGTCAAGGCTCCAATGCTCTGTCATGGAACCAGCACAGTCAAGGTTATCAGGAGAATGGAGCAAATTATAGAGGGGCCGGGACATGGGTGATGATAAACAGCTGCAACGGGGAAAAAAAAGAATGAGTAGAATAGCCCACACTTAGTGGGGCTGATATAGGACAGAAAGTAGATGAGACACAGTCCTAGTACCAAATAACTGGAAATTTAAATTTTTACAACCTGTTGCAAAAGTTTTTTCAAAAAAAAGTTCAGTGCTTCAAATAGGAACAAGTCACCAAACAAAAAAAAGAGCAACATTACAAGACACGATTCACTTACAAATCTTTACATAGGAATAAAAGGTTAAGATTAAATTTGAGCCATAAATCATTCCTATACTTACCCCCTACCAATGCTGAAGTTGCTACTGAATCCACTTGAGTTAAAACATTCTCCGTTTACCATTGTAGAAGAGGAAGTTGCTGATGGACTGTCTGCTGAACTGGAAGAAACCCCAACATTTCTGCTTGTTGTGGTACTTGATCTGAGACAAAGGAAAAGAAAGAAAGAAGCAGAGGCAGAGTATAGCTAAGTACTGAATGTTCTTTTTACACCACAAATTCTAAAGCCAGGTTAATATACATTTCTGTGAAATGATAAAACTGGATTATATATTTAAATATCATTTGAGCTTCAGTGTATAC
Source organism: Protopterus annectens (assembly GCF_019279795.1). Classification (NCBI taxonomy): domain Eukaryota; kingdom Metazoa; phylum Chordata; order Ceratodontiformes; family Protopteridae; genus Protopterus; species Protopterus annectens. The sequence goes on from NC_056740.1 coordinate 214,101,589, forward strand.
AAAAGCATTTACATTTACAAGCAGAGTACCAGCTTTAGCTGGCCTACATTATAAATGTGCCTCAAAATTCCCCTTTCACTGAAGTTACGATCATTTAAAAGTGGGTAAAAATCACAATGCACAATCTTCCAGTTTATCTGCAAAAAGTACAGTTGTGTAAAACCTTACCATAACAGTAGACATCCTTCTCTTCACTGTTGCAGTATTCTTTACCCAAGGGATCTCCTGCCAAGGACAGCCCGGTGGCCAGACTGAATACCAAAACCTTTAGTACTTACAGGTGTTGTATGTCACATTTGTACTCCTCGTGCCAGCCCCCAGGAGAAACAAAATGCCCTTAGGGACAAGGAAAACACATGCATCCAGAAGGAAAAGGAAGATGAAGGACTCCTCGGCCAGGAGACTAAAAAACTACAGGGCAAGAGATAAAACAGAGGGGGTAAGAGTCGGAGTAAATACTGTAAAAGTGAAGAGAAGGACATCTACTGTTACAGCAAGATTTTAAACTACACTATGTCCTTCCGTATCAATGCTGCATTATTTTCTTACCTAAGGGAGAGCACAAGAGCTCAAGAGGAAGCCTGGGAAGAAGACAGTCCTGGAAAAACTTGCTCTGACCTTGGAAATAACATCCAGTTCATAATGGTAAGTGAAACTCTGAACAGAGGACCAAATAGCAGCCTCAAGGACGGAACTGGTAAACAAACCCTTGGGGAAAAAAAGCAACACAGGAGGCAACTGCCTAAGTAGAATACATGTTAAATAATGATTAAAGAGAATCACAAAAAGAAATGGCCTTAGAAATCCAACAGGAGATGGTTTGCTTAGAAACAGTCAAAACCAAAGTCCTGTAATGAAGATAAATAAAAAGATGCTTAGATTTGTGAATAACTTTAGTTTTATCCAAATATCTGAGCTACCTATGCAAATCCAAGGTGTGAAGAACCTTTTCAATGGTAGACTGCAGAGAAGGGAATAAGGAAGGAAGATGAACAGACAGATTAAGAGACAACTCATTAACAACCTTGAGCATAAAACAGTATTTTTACTTATGAGAATATACAACAGAACTACTAAAAATGTAACACACTGGGTTTATTTTCTTCTACTGTATACCTCTATAATATGCATTGTCTTGTAAATCTACTTCAATGTGTATTATGTAAAAACTTTGACTTTGTTATGTAAAAATTTCTGTGACTGTATGGAGCTATTCTTCCCGGGCCTCCACTGAAAATGGGTCGTTAGGCCCAGTGGACTTTCCCGGTCAACAAATGTCAATAAATAAATAAAAGATTAGTACAAATACATCCTCTCTGTGGAAAACTAAGAAAGGAAGAATAGTCATGAGAGCCTGAAGTTAAGACACCCTCTTGGCTGAAGTGAAAACCAAAAGAAGTGTCTAAGTACAATTTTGTAAGGATGCTGAAGAAGCAAGGCTCAAAAGGAGCCAGTGTCAATTTTTCAAGTAAAAAAACAATGTCCCAGGAATGCGGAATACACTTCCTGGGAGGCCCAATATGAAGGACTCCTTTAAGAGATCGCTAGACCTCAAATCTAGAGGCCAGAAGAGAAGTCAAGGGCAGACAAGTGAAAATTGCCAATACTTGAGCTTTAATTGAAGAATATGCCAACCCAGCATGGAGCAGAACACACAAACAGAGAGAACCACAGGAATCTTCACAGATATGGTATATAGATGGAGTGAGAGGCACCAGACGGAAAATCGCTTCGATTTGGATATATATGATTTACTGGCAGTTGGCTTCCCGGACTCGTGCAGAACCCAACGCAAGCCATCAGAAAAGAGGTGCCTGAAAAGAATCAAAACCCTATCAACCACAGAGTCAGTTGAAGAGTGGACAAGTGAGGATGGATACGAGATCCCTTGTCTTGTGTGAAAAGATCAATCTGCTGAGGTAACTGGTGTTGGACTGCTCCTGGCCAAGTAAGAAACATGGGGAAACCAATGGTGTCTGGGCCAAAAATGAGTCATTAGCAAGATTTTGGGAGAGTCCTGCAAGATCCTGTGCAAGACTCATGGTAACCAAAGAAGGGGGGCATACATGAAACATCCCCTTCCAAAGAAGGGACTAGGTATACAATTTTCAGCCAGATGACTTGACAGTCTGGAACAAAATAGAGAAAACTGTCTGTTCTGAGAGGAGGCAAAAAGATACGAGGAATACCCCACAGATGGACAAGGTCAAGGAACACATCTCTGTGAAGCATCCATTCATGAACTTGCGTGTTGGACCTGCTCAAGGAGTATGCCACTAGATTGTGCTTCAAGGAAATATAAACTGCCTGAAGCCACTTGATACTGGACAGCTACATCCCAGATCTGAAGAGCTACTCTGCAAACACAGAACGTTGCGCCGACTTGCTTACTGACATACATCACTGCTGTGTTGTCTGAAAAATTTGGGGGGCCCAGGAAAAAAGATGGGATGAGAAGCCTGAAAAGCTAGGCACTCCTCAGACCCTTTACAGAATCAATCTGGCTTCTTAGGTGCAGGGGGGCTGAGAGTCAGGGAGACTACAAATGTTGCCAAGAAAGTAACTAAAGGGCAGTCAGAATAGTAAAAAGCAGATGGCTTGGGAGCCCTATCTGCAGGAGCTCATATCTTTTCCGAATCTGAGACTACTCCTGACAGTCTAATAGACTGTTATTCCACTCCACAAAGCAGGAGCCACAAATGACCCTGGTAACTATCACCCCAGAAGCCGGACTAGACTGGTCTGCAAGGCTATGCAGCGCATCATCATGAAACTCATTGACAAAGACATTGGGAACCTCCAAACACTTGACCCGACTCAGCTTTGTTAAGGGCAGATCATGCCTACTAAACCTGGTTAACTTCTTCAAGACAGTTACCAAGGCCACAGACGAGGGAAAGGTGGTTCCATACAGCCTGCCTTGATTTCACCAAGGCGTTCAACACCATTCCTCACTCGGGTATTATAGAAAAACTCACCAGCCTGAACATAAACCCCTAAGTCACAAGATGGGTTGCTGACTGGCTTACAGACAGAACTCACACGGTAAGAATAGCGGGCTCCAGGTCTGACTCTAAATCAGTAACAAGAGGTGTCCCGCAAGGCTCGGTTCTGGGACCCCTACTGTTCGGCATATATTTCTCAGAAGTACAGGCAAATACAGGACGACGCTGGCTAACCAAGTTCACCGATGACTGCAAACTGGGAGCCATAATTGACTCTCTGGCTGACACGGACATCCTCCAAAAAGGCCTTACTGAGACCGACACCTGGTGTCAAAGTCATGGCCTCAAGCTAAATGCCAAAAAATGCATAGTCATCCCGTTTGGGAAAAACAAAACACCCACAAATTACCACAAAGGCGGCAGCCCTCTTAATACAGAAGAGGGAATAAGAGATCTGGGGACCCAGGCAGATAGTAATCTCTCCTTTGACAATCATATTGCCAAAGTAGTTAGGAAATCCTTCTATGTGGCCCATCTAAATACTAAGGGGTTCACAACTAGAAACAAAGAGGTTATAGTGCCCCTCTACTAGTTGCTCATTAGACCCATCATAGAGTACAATGCCCCATTTGGGATGCAACTCACAAGACACTTCCAGCAGCTTGAAAGACCACAAAAGCACCTCACCAAGAGGAATACTGGCCTCAAACATTTGTCCTAGGCAACAGTGAATACATTCTACTGTAAATACTCCGGCTGTACTCAGTGGCATATCACTTACTCAGAGGTGATCTCTGCCTGACATACAAAGCCATGTCCAACTCAGAATTGATGAACATGCTCCACCTAAAGAAATCCAAGTCACTGCGAGCCACGTGCTCTAGTGAGCTAAACCTCGCCACAACAATAAATAGAACATGCTGGAGGGATAGATTCCTGTCACAGAGACTCCCCATGCTTTGGAACAAAATTCCTAACTACATTAGGCAGAGCCCCTCACTAACACTCTTCAAGAGAAGCCTTGACGAGTGGATGGGTAACAGAAAATACACCCCTGTGATCACTTCATTGGCTCTGCTTGACAGAGGCTAAGTTAATTAATCAATGGGGCGGCGAAAGCCGACACACACTGGCTAGGCTTATAAATGCCCTCTGGCAGATAGCCTAGTACCTACCTATGAAACTATGAACCTATCTATGAACCTATGAGACTTGAGAAGAATCCAACTTTAAATAATCCATCATACAGGCAATGGTATCCCCAAAGGAACTTCCTCCAGGGGGAATCTGGACTTAGGGAGTCATCCTCCTCTGATCCAGAGTCCAAGGGGGAAGGGATTTTGGAAGAGTAAGCCAAAGATTCTTTCAGAGTCCAGGTCCTCATCTGGGGAATCCAATTCTCTAGGCCTCCAGACCACAGTGGAACACCAAGGAAATGCAGGAACAGAGACGCCTTGAAGAGGCTTCAATGCCGTCAAAGCATTAAATAGACCCAGAGTGAAATCCTGCCATTCACGCTGGGGATCCTTAACATGGGAAATGTGCTTCGTTTTTAGTTTCATTTTCTATGGAACATCTACTCGAAACGCCCTCGAAGGGTCAGACCCCTCGCATCACTCAAAGATTGTAGGAATTACCTCCCAAAGATATGAGGAATCTTCCTCAGTCCTTCAAATATAATCAACCAAGGCTGCCTTTAACTTTAGGTGCAGACATTTTAAAAGTCTCAGAGAATGTGCAAGAAGCCGGATCCGTGCTAGTCTTTAATAGGGTCACAGCAGAGAAATCCAAAGCAACCACGAGATGGTCCTCCAGGTTTTCACCAGCATCAAGAGAGACATCTGAGAGAAGTTGGAGAACACTACGAAGGGCCTTTTAGGCACAAACACCTGGCATATAAAGTAAGGGAACCACCCAAACAGAAGACACACTGGTAGTGACAAGTCTTTGTGGGGAATATGCCTCCCACGGTGACATTTTCCCTTTTTGGATAACCAACCGAATAACTACAAAAATAGAAAACAATAAAAGTACAGTTTTGTACCTACCATAAATGTAGATGTTCGAAGATCCACATTGCTGCAGTCCTTACACTTGGGTAGTCCGCTGTCCTCGGTC
>NC_056740.1:214107151-214164475 GCF_019279795.1 Protopterus annectens
CAAATTTGGGGGGGCTTTGTCGATCAAATGAACTGTCGACCAAATAAGCTGTCGATTATATGAAATGTCGACCAAGTCAGGTAAACCCATATATATATATATATATAGATATATATATATATATATATATATATATATATATATATATATATAAACTGTAAATATATAAATGCACCTTAGAAACAAAAAATTACCTTCAACTAAAAGCAAATGCACCACAAAGGCTTTTGAGTATAGTGAAGAAAGAAAAGGTATAGAAAGGGGGCTGGCGGGTGGGTAACCCGGTCTGCAACAGTAAATACACTCAAACATCTACATTTATGGTAAGTGTACACAACTATAGTATGTTCTTCGTGTTTCACTGTTGCAGTCATTACATTTGGGTAGAATCCCAAAGCTATGGATGGGAGAATGGAACTAAACAGCATTAGCAGCAGCTATAAAGCACTGCGCAGGACTGCACTGGCAAAGCCTGCCCTGGATTTAGAGGAGAGGTAAATGATGATGCTTTGTGAATGTATGAACTGTGCTCCAAGTAGCAGCGTCTCTGGTAGGGACCCCTCTGAGAAAAGCTGCTGAAGTAGAGACAGCCCTGGTGGAATGGGATCTGATCCCCTTGGGCACAGGTTTACCATGGTGCAAGCAGCAGAAACTAATGCAATGGCTTATCCATTTAGAAATAGTCTGCTTTGATATAGCCTTCCCCTCTAATCCTGCAGCAAGTGCTATCAGTAGTTGCTCAGACTTTCGTAGAGATTTTGTCCTGTTTAAGGAGAATCTTAGTTGTCTGTGTACATCCAATGAATGCAAAATCTGCTCCCCCTTGTTCTGCGGATTTGGGAAAAAAGTTGGCAGATGAATGGTCTGGGTAAGGGCCACACTGGATTGGTCCTGAGGGCCACCCTGTCCGGGTAAAAAAATAATGAAAGGCTCCACTGCCATGAGAGCCTGTAGTTCTGAAACTCTTCTAGCTGAAGTGACTGCCAACAGAAAAGCTGTCTTCCAAGAGAGAAAGTTTATATCCGCAGCAGCTGCTGGTTCAAAAGGAGGCAGGGTGAGGTTTCCAGCACAAAATTGAGGTCCCATGCAGGAATTGCTGCTCTCCTAGGAGGCCATAAATTTTTGGGCCCTCTGAGATACTGTTTTAGCAGTGGATGAGAAAAGAGGGAAGGCTCTGTGTTGTAATGAGCCGAGATGACAGAGGCATGGATTTTTATTGAAGAAAAAGATAGGCCCTTATCAAGCATCTCAGTTAAGTATTGTAAAATCTGAGGAATATTGTGCTTTACTGTGTCTATTTCTTGTGCTCAATTCCAAGCACAGAATCTCTTCCATTTATCAGCATAAGATTTTCTAGTACTAGGCCTTCTGGCTTCCAAAATGACATCCACCACAGGTTTACTGAAAGATGTGGTTTGAATAATTAGTTGATTAGCCATGATGCAAGATTCAGAGTTTGGAGCTGAGTGTGCAGAATTTGATAGTTCTGCTGAGACAATAGATGAGGTGTTTTGAGGCAAGAACCACAGAGGAAGGTGTGACATTATTCCTTAGATGTGGGTACCAGTGTTGGCGAGGCCAGTCCGGAGCAATTAGAATAATTTTTGTTTTTTCCTGTCTTGACTTTTAGTAAGACCTTGGTGAGTAGAGGCAGAGGGGGAAAGGCATAGACTGACAAGTTTTTCCAGCTGAAGTATAGAGCATCCACTTTCCACCTTTTTTGTGATGAGTTTTTGTGCAGAATTTGTCCAACTGATAGTTTTGGGGAGAGGGAAATAGATCCATGTCTGGGCTTCCTCATTTCTGTGTTAACATGCTGAAGATTTGTGGATCCAGTTTCCATTTGTGTGGGTCCATAAGATTTCTGCTTAGGTCGTCTGCCAGAGTATTTTGCTTTCCTGGCAGGAATTGAGCTTGAAGATGTATTTGGTAAGTCAACGCTGTGTTCCACAAGGCCATGGCTAGTCTGCAAAGGGGGTAGGAATGGGTACCCCCCTGCTTGTTTATGTACCACATAACTGTGGTGTTGTCCGTCTTTATCAGTAGTTGTCCTGGATGAAGTAAGTCCTTGAAGACTGTCAGAGCATTCTGAACAGCTAGCATTTCTTTCTGGTTGACGTGTAGATGCATTTGGTTTGGGCTCCATTTGCCCTGAATGCATCTCCCTGCCAGGTGCCCCCCCCCCCCAAGCATAGTCTGATGAGTCTGTAGTTAGGGTTTGGGTCCCTTGTTTTGATGACATGTCTCTGCCCACCAAAGAAACTCTCTGTTGCAGGCAAGGAATGGGAGGAATCTTTGTTTCCAGGCTGTGACAATGTTGACTCCATAAGCTTTTTAGGTACCACTGAAGTTTCCTCATATGCAGTCTTGCATACGGAATTAGTAGAATGCAGGATGCCAAGAACCCCAAAGCCTGCAGAATTTGTCTTGCAGATAACTGGTTTTTTGTTGCCATTTGTTTGAAGTATGTTGTCAATTGCATTTATTTGTCTGGCGTGAGGTAAGCCATCTGGGCAGTTGTATTCAAGCTTGCACTCAGGATTGTAATTATTTGAGAGGGTACCAGTTGTGATTTCTTTTCATTTATGGTGTACTTTAGGCATGCTAGAAGCCTTTTTACAAATGACAGATGTTGAAGAGTGTCCTTTGTCCTCTGCCTGAATGAGACAGTCGTCCAGCTAAGGATACATTTGAATGTTTCTTTGTTTGCAGAATGCAATTACTGGTGCCAGGCACTTTGTAAAGACCCTGGGTGCAGTAGATAAGCCAGAGGGCAGTGCAGAGAATTGGTAATGCAAAAAACCTGCTTTGAAGCGGAGGTATCTTCTGCAAGATTCCCTTATTGGGATATACAGGTATGCCTCAAGTCTAGAGTTACTAACCAGGCATTCTTGCCTAGCATAGGCAGTAGCTGTTGTAAAGTCAGCATTTTGAATTTTGGAATGTCCAGGAACGTGTTCAGAATCGATAAGTCCAGTATTGGACGCCGTGATTTGTGTTTTCTGGGTACCAGGAAAAGTCTTGAATAAAATCCTTGTCCTTTTTCCTTTTCTGGTACCAGTTGAATAGCCCCCATATCCATGAGGGACATGACTTGTTTCTGGGCCTCTGCCCACTGGTTTTGTGGCAGATCTGGCCATCCGTTTGGAATTGGCAAAGTATGGAAATGAAATCTGTACCCCTGGGATACTATGTTTAATACCCACTTGTCCTGGGTAATTAACTGCCAATTTTGAGCATGAAGTGCTAGTTTTCCCCCCCAAGGGGGCTGCCAAAAGAGAAGTGCTTGGAGATGGTAGAAGAAAGTCATTGAGACTGCTTACTGTAGGGTTGTGCTTTGTTACCTCCAGATTTGGAGTTGGAGGCACCCCATTGCTTTGACCTGTAAGATCCCTGTGATTGATATCTGGAGCCTTTGGAGCACCTGGGTTTGCCCTGAGTGGCTCTGGTGGACACAGGAAAGGACCAATTCTTAGTAGGCCAATGCCTACTGAACCTGGGTGACTGCACTTGCAAGAAATCTTTTACAGTTTGCACAGATAAACTTTGTCTTCCATTTTCTTTAAACCCTCTTCTGCCTTATTACCAAACAGACTATCATGCTGTAAAGGGGCATCCAACAATTCCTGCCAGCAGGATAACCCAAGTGTAATGACTGCAACAGTGAAACACGAAGAACATCCACATTGCAAAGTATGCTTTCCAACCTGTTCTGCTGAATGCAATAAATCCTATAACTCTATTTTCCACACAATCAGAAATCAACATAATTTTCTGTTTCAGTAAGCCCATAACATGCTGTTGATATTTCAGCATATGAAACTGGCAGTTTAAAGCCCTGATTGCCAAGGTTGCAGACGTATAAACCTTCTTACCCCATCTATCCAGCCCCCTGGAATCTCTATCAGAAGGAGTAGGATTTTTGGCTGTAGAAGCCTTAACACCCTTGGGACCCTGAAAAATAGTCTCAGGATCAGCAGCAGGATTTTTGAAAATAAATTTGTAGGAGTCAGGAACCCTGTAATATCTGTCTGGCTTACTAGGAGCCGGAGGCAGGGAATCAGGAGCCATGCTGGATTCTGAGAACACAACAACAATGTCTAATACAGGAGGTATTGCCAAAGGCCTATGCTGAGGGAGAAGGAAATCCCTAAGCCTCTTTTTTGATTCAAAGTCCTGCCTCTCCCAGTGAAAATGTTCCCTTAAAGTATGCAAAGTCTCTCCAAAAGAGTAATCCTCAGGAGGAGATGCAGATGGGATGGATTCCTCTGCATCAAAATCCTCATAAGGTGGAAGAGAAAATTCCTGATCAAAAGAGGAATCAGAAGAAAAGGGAACCTGATCTGAAGATTCATAATCAGTGCCTTGCCTTGCCTAAGCCTCTTAGCAGGGGGGGGGGTGAGAACCCCTGATCAAGGTAATTAAATCCTCAGCCATTTTGATCATTTGTTTTTTAGGCATAGGGGCCTGAGCACATGGCTCATGCGTCGGTTTTTTAGACATAGAAGTTGTTTTTGACCTTGTTTTTGTTGATGGCGTGAATTTAATATAAAAATGTTGAGGCCTGAAAACACCCTCAGCGGCTCCGGACCCATCCAAGAGGAGACATCCACGGGTTCAATACTTTGCGAATCTCGCGGCATACCAGACTCCGAATGGGTCTCGGTAGAGGCCTGCGACTCAAAAGTAGTGGGTATCAGGGGCTGCGAAAGTGCTTGAGTATCGGTGAACCGGCGACTGGCTTAGGAGAAGCTTCATCGGATTTGGACCTCGACGGTCTGTCTCTGTCTTTCCTTGCATTTTTTGTGAACTCCGGTAGTCGGGTTGCTAACAGACGACATTTCAGGGTAGTTAAATCTTGAACTAAAATATTTAGAAAAATATACAGACGCTTAACAGTGCATTGGTTAAATTTAGCACAAAACCAACAGCAAGGCATGTTGTGATCAGGGCCTAGGCAAGGAATACAGTACAAATGAAAATCCTTATGAGGTATTTGCTTCCCACAAGTAATGCAATTATTAACATTTACTGATATCTTTAAGGAGCAAGAAAAAGTTTCCCCAATGGGGTACTTAGCTTTAGTTTGAAGACTTTGGTTCTGAAACTCGAAAACAAAAATTTCAGGAGTTGGCCGACCGGCACTTGCGAACGGCTTCTGCTTCGGGCATCGCGCGGCAAGAAAGACTGATTAAAATGGCGTCGGCTGCATGTTTTATATCCTTGATGACCTGATGTCATGGAAGAGGAGACAGCAACAGACACAGGACCCAAGACTTTGTTATTCAGGCCAACTGAGGGCAACCTGCCAGCAGATTACCCAAATGTAATGACTGCAACAGTGAAACACGAAGAACATTACCCCCAGTAAAAAGTACATTCCTGTATCAGTAGGAATAGCCATAGAGAGGAGAGAGAGAGATAGAGAAAACCAGTGCACTGGAGTAAGGGAAAAGTACAGTTGTGTACACTTACATAAATGTAGATGTTAGAGTGTCTTCACTGTTGCAGTAATCACTGTAGGGTTCTTCCTGCCGGCAGGCAGCCCTCGGTCAGCCAGAATCCCAAAGTCTGGGTCCGGTGTCGGCTGTGTACTCACCCTCCCTGATGTCAGTGCGCCAGGGGTACAAAGCTCCCAGCCGACACCATGTTCTCCACTTTTTCTTGCCCCAGATGTCAGGTGCCCAAAAGTAAAGGCTAAAAGTAAAATAAAAATGTAACATGCAACAAACCCCATATCCTGTAGCAAATGCACCTCAGAAGGGTGAAGCAGGGAACCACACCAATAAAAGTATAAGAGGGGGGACAAGAGGGTGGTAACCCAGACTGCAACAGTGAAGACACTCGAACATCTACATTTATGGTAAGTGTACACAACTGTACTATGTTCGTGTTTCATTGTTGCAGTCATCACTGTAGGGTTGAATCCCAAAGCTGAGATAAAGGGTGGTGGTTATAGAGTAGAAGAGGCGGCAAGAAGGCCTTGCAAGACTGCAGAAGCAAAGCCTGCCCTAGACTTAGAATAAAGAGGGAGATTGTAGTGCTTAGAGAAAGTATGCACTGAACTCCAAGTTGTAGCTTCCAAAATATCTTTGGTAGGGACTCCCCTGAGAAAGGCAGGTGAAGTAGCAGCAGCTCTGGTAGAGTGAGTCCTAATTTTTCCAGGAATTTGCTTTCCATGATGAGAGTAACAAAATCTGATTCCATGAGCAATCCATTTAGAAATGGTCTGTTGCATAACAAACAAAAGTACAGTTTTGTACCTACCATAAATGTAGATGTCCGATAGGTATGCATCTGCAGTCCCTACATATGGGTTGTCCTGCCTCAAGTAGCCCTTCGGTCGGCCGGATTCCAAAGTCTGGGTCCAGCGTCGGCTGATGTCGCCCTTTCCCCGACGTCAGAGTGCCTGGGGTATAAAAGCGTCAGCCGACGCCATCTTCCTCAGTTTTTCTTGCCCCAGATGCCAGGTGCCCTCTAAGGAAGGCTAAATTTGGAGAAATGCAAAAAATTCCAAACATGCACAGTAATATAAAACAAATACACCATAATAGATAACCCCAGCTAGCTGTAAGAGGGAGAAGAACCCTAGAAATACCACAGAGGGGAAGGAGGGAGGGCAACCCTGACTGCAGATGCATACCTATCGGACATCTACATTTATGGTAGGTACAAAACTGTACTATGTCCTACAAGGATGCATCTGCAGTCCTTACATATGGGTAGAATACCATAGCCAAGCTGGGGGTGGTAGGCTCTAAGAAAAGGATGGTGTAGCTAAAATGCCCTGCAGGACTGCCGTAGCAAAGCCTGCTCTGGATCTGGAATATAAGGGTAAGTTGTAATGCTTGGAAAATGTATGCATGGAGCTCCATGTAGCAGCCTCTAAAATGTCCTTGGTAGCCGCCCCTCTTAAGAAGGCTGTGGAGGTGGCTGTTGCTCTGGTGGAATGAGGCCTAATGTTAGCTGGCACATCTTTTCCATGAAAGGAGTAACAGAACCGAATGCAATTTCCTATCCATTTTGAAATTGTCTGTTTAGAAATTGCTTTTCCTTGTACACCAGCAGCATATGCTACAAAGAGTTGGTCAGTTTTTCTGTAAGTTTTAGTTCTGTCCAAGTAGTATCGCAACTGTCTGTGTATGTCCAAAGTATGCAGAAGCTTCTCTCCTTTATTTTGTGGATTTGGGAAGAAGGTAGGCAGGTGAATAGCTTGATTCAATGAGACCCTGGATACCACCTTTGGCATGAATGAAGGATTGGTTCTCAATGAGACTCTGTCCTGATGAAAAATAAGGAATGGTTGAACTGCCATGAGGGCCTGTAATTCAGATACTCTTCTTGCTGAGGTTATGGCCAGAAGGAAGGCAGTCTTCCAAGACAGGAACTGTAGTTCTGAAGATGCTGCTGGTTCAAAGGGAGGTAGAGTTAATTTTTCCAACATGAAGTTAAGGTCCCAAGTTGGCACTGGTGGTTTCCTTGGAGGATTGATGTTTTTAATTCCTCTTAGAAACTGCCTTAGGAGAGGATGAGAGAAGACAGGTGGATCAGTATTGTATTCTGCTGAAATTGCTGAAGCATGAACTTTTATGGAAGAGTAAGAAAGGCCATTGTGGAGCATTTCTGCCAAGTATTCCAGGATATGTGCCATGTTCATCACTGTCGCATCTAGGCCCTTTGTGGTGTTCCAAGTGCAAAATCTTTTCCATTTTGCTGAGTATGCCTTTCTTGTGGAAGGCCGGCGAGCTTCCATGATGATATCCCTCACTCTCTTGGATAACTTATCCTGGTGAGGAGTCAAGGTATTCTCCAGGCTGTCAGCTGCAAGGTTTTCAGGCTGGAGTGCAGAGTTTTGTAATTGTGCTGTGTCAGAAGAAGTGGCCATTGTGGTAGAGGCCACGGATTCGTGCGTGACATGCTCCTTAACAGTGGGTACCAGTGTTGTCTTGGCCAGTCCGGAGCTATCAGAATCACTTTTGGCTGCTCTGTCCTGATCTTCAGTAAGACCTTGGTCATTAACGGAAGAGGAGGAAATGCATACACTGTTAGAGCATTCCAGCTGACAGAGAGGGCGTCCACCTTCCATGCTTGTGGGTGGTATGTCCTTGAGCAGAATTTCTTCAGCTGATGGGTGTGGTGGGAGGCAAAAAGATCTATGTCCGGCCTCCCCCATGATTGTGTTATCTGAAGGAAGATGCCTGGGTGCAGCATCCATTCGTGTGGATCCATGATATTTCTGCTTAGGCTGTCCGCCAGTATATTGTCTTTTCCTGGCACAAACTGGGATTGCAGCTCTATATTGAGTTTTTGGGAAGATTCCCAAAGATTCATTGCCAGCCTGCAAAGAGGGTAGGAATGGGTACCTCCTTGCTTATGTACCACATAACTGTGGTATTGTCTGTCCTTATTAGCAGGTGGCCTTGATGCAGAAAGTGTTTGAAGGCCTCGATTGCATGTATCACTGCCAGCATTTACTTTTGGTTTATGTGCATGCGCAATTCTTTCTGTGACCATAGTCCTTGAACGCATCTGCCCTCCATGTGTGCTCCCCATCCATGGTCTGGGGCGTCCGTTGTAATGGTTTGGCTGGTTATTGGTTTGCTGAAGGGCAGACCCCTGTTTGACTGGCTTGCTTGAGCCCACCACAAGAATTCCTTTTGTAGGGATGGAATGAGTGGTACCAAAGCTTCTAGGCTGTGACTGTGCTGAGACCATAAACTCCTTAGGTACCATTGTAGTTTCCTCATATGCAGCCTTGCTTGTAGAATCAGAAGAATGCAGGATGCCATATAACCCAGGGCCTGCAGGATTTTCCTTGCAGTCAGCTGAGTTTGTTTAGTCAGATTTTCGAAATAATCCGGTAGTTGTCCTTGTTTTTCTTCTGTGAGAAAAGCCATTTGGGTGGTTTCGCACCAAGAAAAGTTATTCTTTGGGATGGCACAAGTCTTGATTTGTGAATGTTGACTGTGTATCCCAAAGCCTGAAGTAGGCGGATGGCATAATTCAAGTGTTTTACCAAAGTTTGTTGGCTGTCCGCTTGTATAAGGCAGTCATCCAGACATGGGTATATTTGAATCCCCTGAAGTCTGCAGTGTGCAATTACTGATGCCAGGCATTTCGTGAATACTCTGGGCGCAGTAGATAAGCCAAAGGGCAATGCTGAGAATTGATAATGCTCTGAACCTGCAAGAAATCTGAGGTGTCTTCTGCAACTTTGTCTGATAGGGACATGCAGGTATGCCTCCTTGAGGTCCAGAGTTAAAAGCCAAGACCCCTTGCCCAGCATGGGAAGGAGTTGCTGTAGGGTCAGCATTTTGAATTTTGGCACAATGAGATAAGTATTCAGTGCGGACAAGTCGAGAATAGGCCTCCATTGTTTTTCTTTTCTTGGGACAAGGAATAGTCTGGAATAAAATCCTTGGCCTTGTTCTGTGAGAGGAACCTTTTCTATAGCTTTCATTTGTAATAGGTTGGAAATTTGTTTTAAAGCCTCTGCCCTTTGATTCGGTGGCAGGTTTGGCATGCCTTTTCTTTTTGGTAATGTATGAAAATGGAACCTGTATCCTTTGTCTATTATTTGCAGTGTCAATTTGTCTCTTGTAATACTGTGCCAATTCTTTGAGAATAAAGATAGCTTTCCGCCCAAAGGTGCTTTCAATTGAGCCCTAGTTGGCGGAGTCAAGGTTAAGTCATTGAGTCTGTCCTTGTGCAGCAGTTGTAGGTCCTGCACTACCTCTCTGGTTAGGAGGCTGCCATTGACGTCCTCTGTAGGAGCCTCTAGCTTGCCCTCTACCCATGGCACGCCTGTTCTTGCCTCTTTGAAATCTCTCGGTGTCTGGAAAGGACCAATTCTTAGAAGGCCAATTTCTGCTGAATCTTGGTGGCTGGACCTGGAGGAAATCTTTGACTGTTTGTACAGATTTAACCTTTTCCTCAAATTTCTTTAAGACCTCCTGGGCAGTGGAGCCAAATAACTTTTGCTTTTCCAGTGGCGCATCCAGAAGTTTTGCTTTAACATGATCTGGCCGAGTTTGTTCCTTCAGCCAAGCATGCCTACGTATGACTGCACCTGTCATTGCTGACCTACATGAAGCTTCCAATGCATCATAACCACACTGCAAGAAATGGTTGCTAATCTGTTGGGAGTTAAGTACCAGATCCTGAATTTCTTGCGATCTAGGGGTTCAGGTGAAGACAGTTTTTTTATGCAATTCATCTAACAAATACTCTTGGTACTGTATCATATGGAATTGACAATTTAATGCCCTCATAAAAAGAGTGGAAGTATACACTTTTTTACCCCATCTCTCTAAAGCCCTGGACTCCCTTTCAGATGGGAGTGGATTTTTAGTAGTGGCAGGGCCCTGGGAGATAGTTTCTGGGTCAGCAGAGTGGGCCTTGTAAAGGAAATGATGCGAGTCCGGGACCCTGTAGTACCTATCACGTTAGCCGGAGGAAGGGAGTCAGGGGTAATACTAGAGTCAGAGTAAACATCAATGACATTCAAAACAGGAGCAATAGCCAAAGGTCTATGCTGAGGTAAATGCAAAAAAGTCCTTAATCTCTTCCTGGAATCAGAGAATTCTTGGCCCTGCCATTTAAAATGCTCTCTCATGGAGTGAAGGGTCTCCCCAAAGTACAGCTCTTCAGGAGGGGAGGCCGAGGGAATAGATTCCTCTGCATCAGAATCCTCGTAGGCCGTAAAGGCCTCCCTCCTGGTAGTCTGATAGAGCAGAGCCATCTGAGGCCTCATCCGAGGACTGGGGATCAGTGGGCTCAACCCTTGGCCTTTTGTCTAGAGGAGGTTGGGAGCCCCTGTCCGGGTGTGGCTGAGAGCCCCTAATTAAGGAAATAAGGTCCTCAGCTAAACTTAAAATCTGTGAACCTGTAGTGGATCCCTGAGGAATAACCCTGGGAGGCAGAGTTTTAGGCTGTTTAGCAGCTTTAGCCCTTGTGAATGCCTTAATGGACATGGATGCAGGAGGCCTGGCTGCTCCACGTGCTGGCGTAGTTTTGTCCAGGGGAATGGTGTCGGAAGTTTCCAGAACACCGGTTTCTGAGGGGAATTCTATTACCGACTCGGAAGAGGCCTCCGGGGCCGAGGTAGTCGGTTGTGCGGTTTCGCCAGCCGGAAGTACCAAGGACTCGGTTTCAGCAGAGACCGAGACACTCGCGGTAGGCCTAGGGGTGGTTTCAGCCGAAACCACGGTCCGCGTGTGTCGGTCCTTGTCCTTCCATTTTTTGGTTAAATGTGAAGTCTGAGTCTCCGACGGCATATTATAACAGTAACTAGCCCCAAAACATTCCTCTGCAAACTCCGCCCGACGCCTGAGAGTGCGTCGATTGAAGGAGGCACAGGCAGTACAGGACGAGATGTCATGGTCTGGGCCTAGGCAGGGGAGGCAGTAAGAATGGAAATCCTTATGAGGTATTTGTTTCCCACAAGTTAAGCAATTATTAACTTTAAGCGTTTGATCTGACATCGGCTGTGGCAAGAAAGAGTCCCCAACGGGGTACTTAGCTTCTGAAGTCTTCGGCAGCTGAAATTACAGGAGCTGGCCGACCGGCACTTGCGAACTGCGTCTGCTTCGGGCACCACGCGGCAAGAAAGACTGAGGAAGATGGCATCGGCTGACGCTTTTATACCCCAGGCGCTCTGACGTCGGGGAAAGGGCGACATCAGCCGACGCCGGACCCAGACTTTGGAATCCGGCTGACCGAAGGGCTGCCTGAGGCAGGACAACCCATATTGTAAGGACTGCAGATGCATCCTTGAAGGACATCAGTTGTTCTGTATTCCTGATATCCTTGGTTCTGTCCAGGTAAAAGCGAAGCTGCCTGTGTACGTCCAAAGAATGCAAGATCCTCTCCCCCTTATTTTGTGGATTAGGGAAAAAAGTTGGCAGGTGAATTGTTTGGTTTAAAGCCACTTTAAAAACCACTTTAGGCATGAAAGTAGGGTTAGTCCTCAAAGAAACCCTGTCTTGATGAAAAATAATGTAAGGTTCCACAGCCATGAGTGCTTGTAATTCCGAGACTCTCCTGGCTGAAGTTAAAGCCAGTAGGATAACAGTCTTCCATGATAAATACTTTATATCGGATGTAGCAGCAGGCACAAAAGGTGGCAGAGTAAGCTTTTCCAGGACATAATTGAGGTCTCAGGCAGGAATGGGTGGAGTCCAAAGGGGCCTTAAATTCTTTGCTCCTCTGAGATATTGTTTCAGAAGTGGATGTGAAAAAATTGGAGGATCTGTATTATAATGTGCAGAGATAGCGGAGGCATGTATTTTTATGGAAGAAAAAGATAAACCCTTATGCAACATATCTGTTAGGTAATGTAAAATCAATGGAATATTTGCAATGTAAGGCTCCGATTCCTGAGCATGCATTCCAGGTGCAAAATCTCTTCCATTTACCAGCATAAGAAGTCCTAGTGCTAGGCCTTCTGGCTTCTAAGATGACATCCATAACCTGTTTGGAAAGGGTAGGATTAATTATAGACCCCGACTATGCCAGGCTGCCAGGCTGAGAGTTTTCATATGAGAGTGCAGGACCTGGCCCAGATGTTGAGACAAAAGATTTGGAATCTGAGGTAGAATGCAAGGAGGTTCCTGGGATAGATTTATCAGTGCTGAGTACCAAAATTGTCGAGGCCAATTCGGGGCTAGTAAGATCAGCTTTGGTTTGTCCTGTTTTATTTTTAACAACACCCTTGGTAGAAGAGCTAGTGGTGGGAAGGCATACCCAGAGAGGTTCCTCCAACTGAAAGAGAGCATCCACTTTCCATGCTGGCTTGTGATATGTCCTTGTGCAAAAAGTCTGTAACTGGTAGTTGTGGGGAGATGCAAATAGATCTATGTCCGGGCAGCCCCAGGCTTCTGTAATCATCGTGAATATTTGGGTGTCTAGCATCCACTCATGTGGGTCTGTCAGGTTCCTGCTCAGGCTGTCTGCCAGAGTGTTTTGTTTCCCTGGCAGGAATTGAGCTTGTAGATCCACTTTGCAAGCTAGTGCTGTGTTCCATAGAGTCATGGCTAGTCTGCAAAGGGGGTAGGAGTGTGAACCCCCTTGCTTGTTTATGTACCACATAACTGTGGTGTTGTCTGTCCGTATCAGTAGCTGCCCTGGCTGTAAAAGATCCCTGAAAGCCAAGAGGGCATTCTGTACAGCTAACATCTCTTTTAAATTGATATGAAGATGTGTCTGATCCTCTGTCCAAAAACCTTGCAGGCCTTTCCCCTGCAAATGGGCTCCCCATGCATAATCTGAGGCGTCCGTGGTTATCACTTGGTAGGCTGGAGGTAGACTGAAGGCTTTCCCTTTGTTTTGAAGACATGCCATGGCCCACCAATGAAATTCCTTTTGCAGGCAAGGCAAGACAGCAATCACTGTTTCAAGACTGTGACAATGCTGGGACCATACGCTTTTTAGGTACCATTGTATCTTCCTCATATGCAGTATTGCATATGGTATGAGTAGGATGTAGGAAGCCATGTAACCCAAAGCCTGCAGGAATTTCCTTGTAGTTAGCTGAGACATTAACGCCAGGCTTTTGAAAGTTGAAGCCTGCTGTAGTTGTTTTTCTGGAATCAGGAATGCCATCTGGGTTGTAGTGTTTAAAAGAGCACACAGGAAAATTATCTGTTGAGTGGGTGCCAAATTTGACTATGTTCACAGTGAATCCCAGGTACTTGAGTAGATTCTGAACAAATTCCAGGTGCTGGAGTAAGGTGTCCTTGCTGTCTTCTTGAATAAGGCAGTCGTCCAGATAAGGGTAAATTTGAATTCCCTTAAGTCTGCAGTAAGCTACTACTGGTGCCAGGCACTTGGTAAAGACCCTGGGCGCAGTAGGCAAGCCAAAGGGCAGCGCAGAGAATTAGTAATGTTTCGAGCCTGCCTTAAACCTGAGGTATCTTCTGCACTCCTGTCTGATAGGAATGTGTAGGTAAGCCTCCTTTAAGTCCAATGTCACCATCCATGCATTTTTGCTCAACATTGGCAAGAGCTGCTGCAGAGTAAGCATCTTGAACTTTGGTATCTCCAGGAAAGTATTTAAGACTGACAGATCCAGGATGGGTCTCCAAGCATTTTGCTTTCTGGGAACTAGAAAGAGTCTTGAATAAAAGCCTTGTCCAGTCTCTGAATTTGGAACCAGTTCTATGGCCCTCATAGCCATTAGGGACCTCACCTGTTTTAATGCCTCCGCCCATTGAGTTTTTGGTAGGTCTGGCCATCCGTTTGGTTTTGGTAAGGTGTGAAAGTGGAATTTGTAACCTCTTAAAACTACATCCAGAACCCACTTGTCTTGGGTTATGCAAGTCCAATTTCAGTGAAAAAGAGAAAGTTTTCCTCCCAGAGGAGCTTCCAGGAGAGAGGTTCCTGGAGCCATGCAGGGTGAGTCACTGAGCCTGTTTCCTACAAGGTTGAGACCCATCTTCTCCACCCCTGGGGGTGGAAGCACTCCACTGTCTAGGTCTATAAGAGGTTTGTGCTTGGGCCCTCCCTCTGGGGCGCCTATATCTACCCCTCTAAGGCCTGTCCGAGCTGGGAAAGGACCAATTTTTAGCTGGCCAATTTCTGCTAAATCTAGGAGGCTGAACTTGTAAGAAATCCTTAACCGTTTGCATGGATTTTGCCTTATCCTCCATTTTCTTTATAACCTCTTCAGCCTTAGACCCAAACAAAACATTATGTTGAACAGGGGGATCCAGTAATTTTGCTTTTACTTGATCAGGCAAATTTTGTTCCTTTAACCAAGCATGCCTTCTAATGACCATGCCAGTGGCTGCCACCCTGCAAGAGGCCTCCAAAGCATCAAAACCACAGTGTAAGGTATGTTTTCCCCACCTGCTCAGTAGCATGCATCAAATCTTGTAATTCCTTATTGTCTGCACATGCAGAAATAGTACACATTTTGTTTCTTAACAGACAAAAGGTATTGCTGATATTTCAACATATGAAATTGACAATTCAAAGCCCTAATAGATAAAGTAGCAGAAGTGTACACTTTTTTGCCCCATCTCTCCAAAGCTCTAGAATCCTTATCTGACGGAATAGGGTTCTTAGCAGTGGCGGCCTTAACACCCTTAGGACCCGGAGAAATGGTTTCTGGATCAGCAGTAGGATTTTTTAAATAGAAACTGGTGAGAGTCAGGGACTCTGTAATATCTATCAGACTTAGCAGGGGCAGAGGAAAGGAGTCCGAGGTTAAATTAGACTCAGAAAAGACATTATCCACAATATCCAAAATAGGAGGAAAAGGCAGGGGTCTGTGTTGGGGAAGAAGGAAATCCCTAAGCCTTCTCTTAGATTCAGAGTACTCCTGTCCTTCCCAGTGAAAATGTTCCCTCATGTCATGTAAAGTTTCCCCAAAAGCATAATCGTCATGAGGAGAAGCTGAAGGAATGGATTCCTCAGCATCAGAATCCTCATAAGGAGGGAAAGTATAATCCTGTTCAGAGGAAGACACTGAAGAGATAGATACCTGATCAGAGGATTCATAATCCATTTTTTGTCTTGACCTTTTGTCTGGAGGGGGATGGGAACCCCTAATCATAGTTAGCAAGTCCTCCGCCATTTTAAGCATTTGTTTTTGAGATTTAGGTCCCGGATCAGAGGAGGCCTGGGCTTGAGTCTGTTTTAGAAGGATTCTTTGCCTTTACCTGAAGCTGCGTAGGCCTGAAAACCCCCTTGGAAGCCGGTACCTGCACAGTGGCTCCTCGGAGTCCGTATCGGCAAGCGGTTCTGTAATGGCCGAACCGGCAGCTGGCTCTGATTGTAAACTGTCATCTGATTTGGACATCGGAGGCCTATCCTTATCCTTGTGCTTTTTATAGTTTCATAGTATAGTACTAGGCTATCTGCCCTGGGGCATCTGTAAGCCTAGCCATAGTGATGTGGCTTTTGCCACCCCATGAAATGGTACAAAAATGTACAGAATAAATTTAGAATACTTTGCCTCTGTCTAGTAGTAACACAATGAAGGTCCCCTTGTATAATAGAATTAGTTTACTGTGCACCTGTCTAGCAGTGACACAGATGCGACCCCTGGGGTAAACTTACGATCTCCCATCCACTCATCAAGATTTCTCTTGTAGAGTCAGTGAGGGGCTCTACCTAATACGAACTGGGATCTTGTTCCAAAGCATGGGAAGCCTCTGGGTTATGAATCTATCCCTCCAGCATGTCCTATTCATACTTGTGCTGAGGTTTAAGTCTTTAGCTCTCGTGGTCCTGATGGATTTGGATTTTTTGAGGTGGAGCATGTCCATCAGATCCTGACTGGACATGGCCTTGTACGTCAGGCAGAGATCACCTCTGAGCAGGCGGTATGCTACTGAATAGAGCTGAAGTTTCTTTAGTCTGGCAGAATAAGACATATGTTGGAGACCCTTGATCCTCTTGGTGAGGTACTTTTGTTGTCTCTCCAGCTGTTGCAAATGCCGGGTGAGGTACATACTAAATGGGGCATTGTACTCAATCATGGGTCTGATGAGGGAGGAATATAGGGGTACAATGACATCCTTGGGTCTGGATGTGAATCTCTTCATGATGAGGTGTGTGCAAGGTAGAATGTTTTTCTAACCACTTTGGCAACGTGGGTGTCAAATGAGAGGTCGCTGTCGACTTGGGTCCCTAGGTCTCTGATTACTTTTTACGTACTCAGTGGGTTGCTGTCTATGTGATAATTTGTGGGTACTTTGTTTTTCCCAAAGGGTATGACTATACATTTTTTGGCATTTAGTTTAAGGCCGTGACTCTGGCACCAGCTGTCCGTTTCTGTGAGGCCTTTTTGTAGGATATGTGTGTCTGCTGGTGTATCGACTATGGCGCCTAGTTTGCAGTCATCTGCAAACTTTGTCAGCCACAGCCCTCCCATGTTTGTTTTAATTTCTGAGAAATAAATGCCGAACAAGAGGGGTCCCAGGACAGCTCCCTGTGGGACACCACTTGCGACTGGCTTTGAGTCTGACATTGCTCCAGCGATTTTAAGTTTATGGGTTCTGTCCTTTAGCCAGTTTGCAACCCATCTAGTGACATAAGGGTTTACTTTTAAGCTGTTGAGCTTATCTATGATGCCTGAGTGGGGTATTGTGTCGAAGGCCTTAGCCAAGTCCAGGTATGCTGTATGGACTGCTTTGCCCTCATCAATGGCTCTAGTGACTGTTTTGATAAAGTCAACCAGGTTTAAAAGGCAGGATGTGCCCTTTACAAAGCCGAACTGGGTGGGGCCAAGTGTCTGTAGGTCCCCTATGTCTCTGTTTATGAGTTCCATAATGATTCTTTCCATAGCTTTGCAGACCAGGCTGGTTAAGCTTATGGGGCGGTAGTTTCCAGGGTCTGTAGAGGCACCCCCCCTTGTGGAGTGGGACCACTGTTGCTGTACGCCAGTGTTCAGGTACATATCCCGAAGTAAGGCTAAGGTTAAATAACATTTTTGTGTGTGGGTTTAGCTCCTCTTGGAGTTCACGCAACCCGGGATACCATCAGGTCCCATTGATGCTGTGTTTTTTGCTTTGTTTAGGGCGGTTCTCACTTGGATATCTGAGATGACAGGGAGATTACACTCAGCTGGGATAAGTATTTCTTCTTTTGGGGGTGAAGGAGGGGAGAAATTTGCACTGAACCTGTCAGCCAGAATGTTGGCAATATCTGTGGGTTCAGTGTATTTTTTGTTGTTGTGAACCAACTCTGAGCATATCTGAGGGTTTCCGCCCAGGTTTCTAACATAGCTGAAGAAGGCTTTGTGGTTATCTTTAGTATCCTTAGCGATTTTTCTCTCAAAGTTGGCCTTGGATGTTTTTATGAGAGAACGTAGTTTTCTGCTAATGTTGATCAGAGATGTCTTCCCTTCATGGGATTTTGCTCCGACGTGCAGTAGCTTTTCCTTCTTTTGTTATACAATTTGTTTATAGCTGAGGTCCACCAGACAGGACGCTTACCTTTGGTGGAGAGTGACTTGGATTTGTTTGGAACTGCATGATCCATGCATTCTTTGAGATGTCCATAGAAAGCATTTGTGAAGGATTCGGCATTGTGGGATGTGGTATCCACTGGCACAGTGGGCTTAAAGGCTATCATCTCAGTCTTACGAAGAGCGAAGTCTGCTTTTGAGAAGTTTTTCACTGTGGTCTTTTGTGCTGGGGGTGGAGGTGGAATATGTATATCCAGGGTGATTAGTTTGTGGTCAGATCTCACTAGTGAGGGGTATACTTCCGGTGTGGAGCATTTTGTCCCCATGTTTGTGATGATCAGGTCTAGTATATTATCTCCCCTAGTGGGAGAGGTGACTAGTTGTTCCAGTGCATTTGAATTTATGAATTCCAGGAACCTTTGGGCTAGGGTATTAGGGCTAGAATAATGTACCCAATCTATGTTTGGGTAGTTGAAGTCTCCAAGTATGATGGTATTTTGTGATACATTCATATCCTCCAATGTCTTCAGGAAGGCTGAGTGGGGTTCTTGAGATTGGGAGGGTGGTCTGTAACATGCTACCAGTTGTATAGCAGTTTTGCCTATGGTTAGTTGCACCTGTATGGTCTCTGATGCTTCATGTGTTGCTACTAACCTGGAGGTGTGGGTGTCCTTGATGAATATGGACACTCCCCTCCTTTGTGGTTCGCCCAGGTTTTGGGGCCGAAAAGCATGATACGAGGTATAGCCTGGTAGCGCTGGGGTGCTTTCAGGAGCCTTGAACCAGGTTTCAGTTACTGCACAGACGTCAATGTTCTCCATGCTGAGGAGTGCATCAAGTGCCTGCATCTTGAGATTTAGACTTCTGGCGTTGAGCAGCATTACCCTTAGTTTTTTTCCATTTTTGGTTTCTAAGGAGGTGGGTTTGTCTTTTGAGCCTTGCCTAAAAAAGGCACTATGGGGGTGGCAAGAGCCTTAGCCAATATCCGGAAGCCCAGTGGTGACAGGTGTAAGCCATCCCTTGTGAAGCAGCGTGGCTTGTCCAACATGTCATCCCAGGCAGACAGACAGACACTGGATCCCCTTAGAATGACACCAGTACTTGAGCCAATTGTTAAAGCTGATCATCTTGTCTTTGTATTGTGGTATCATTCTTGGTAAGGGCAAGATGCTGCTCAGGGTCAGGGTCATACCAGCCTGGGCTACATAATAGGAGAGCTCCTCTATGTCTCTTTTCATGTAGTCCAGGGAGGTACGTCTCAGGTCATTCACACCAGCATGGACAATGATGGAGTCATATTTGTACTTGCTTTGGAGTGACTTGAGTGCGTGTGTTATGTGGCGGATCCTAGCTCCCGATAGACAGCTCACAGTCACCTTCTCCCTGTTCAGCCTGGTCAGCGGGACATCAGTGTGTCTGACTATAGAGTCACCTATTACTAGTGTATCAGGCATGGTGTTTGGCCTTAAGGGCTGTGATTGGTTGACACACTGATTTATTGAAGTATGTGTTGCATGTGTTTTGTTTTGAGGTGGTGGATTTTTGGATGTCTGCTTTGGGAGCCTCTGTTGTTTTGGTAAGTTTTTTTATTACAGCCTCCGAGTATGTCTTTGTGTTTTTATGTGTTTGGTTTGCAGTTGTGGTAGGTCTATGTGGGACTGGGATTGTTGTGTGTGTGGTTGCCATCTCCTCCTGTCTGGTCATGCCAGCCCTGAGTTGAGAGAGAGTTCAGCCTCCAGTTTGGCTATATAGTTGCATCTCTCACATGTATTTGTGTTTGTTGGGAGGAGGAGAGGGTTGTCTGTGTACATGAGACAATTGTAGCATTGTCTCAAGATACCCAGATTGACCAGCTGAATTGGAGACGACGCCAGTAATCTACCACTCGACATGCTAGAACAGTATAAGGGAGTGCTGTACCTTTAAGGGAAGTGGATATTCACAAGGGTGGTAAGTAGATGTAGTGCTTTACTTAGTACGAGAGTGCTTACTTAGTAGAGAAGTATTGAAAACAAGTGCTAGGCTTATAATATAGTGAGTAGTCTGGTTATACTGAGAGTAGAGCTTCCTTAAGGGGAAATTTGAAGAGCAGACTTGGCGGAGCCAGAAAAAGTTTAACCAGCGCTGCACTATGCGCACAACCGCGCAAAGCCGTGTAAACGCGGATTTTAAACAGTGAACTACAAAAGAGCTAGAAATGGTCCAAAACAACCAATTACTACAGCTTCTTGTGCTGAGGTCACTTCGTACAGGGACAGGTAGGCTGCTCAAGGCTCCCAACTCCCACTGGTGAGCAAAGAAACTTCCTTCTATCCAAGTAAGGTAATGGACAACACAGGAACTACACCACAGCCCAGAATACAGCAATGCCTGTAAACTAGTCTAAACTAGTCGAGGAGAGGCAGGAAAACAAGGATTGTTTTTTTGGTAGAAACACAGAAAATGCAGAAACAGTGATAAATTAGTTACACAGGCTAGCACACTTTAATGGGCAGCCTCCACAGTTAAATTAAACAAACTTTCGATCAAATTCGACTAAAATGTAACTAAGTGCAGATTTTACAATAATGCAGCAAACAGTTAAAAAACAGTTCAAGCTAGTTCAGGGTAAGCTACAGAAGCTATTCCAAGTGAAAAAAAAAGCAAAGATACTTAAATTCAGAAAGTAGTTGCTTTTCTGAGTTCCCTGCTGCTAGGACCACTCTGCAGAACCACGAGGAGCTTGTCTGAGCAGTATAGCCAGAAAAACTCCGGTAGTCAGAAGCGTGTCCGACAACATGTTATAATTAAATCGCCTCCCAAAGTAATGAAAGGCAAAATCGTATCTCCGTTTAATAGTATGTTGATTAAATCTAGCACAAAACCGACAACTAGCTACGTCGTGGTCAGGGCCTAGACAAGGAATACAGTAAGAGTGAAAATCTTTGAGGTATTTGCTTCCCACATGAAATACAATTAACTTTTTCTGACATCGGTCTGGAGCAAGAAAAAAGTTTCCCTAATGGGGTACTTAGCTTTGAAAAGAAGAATGTCTTCGGTATGAAGCATCACAAATAACAGGAGTCAGCCGACCGGCACTTGCGAACTGCTTCCACCGTGCGGCAAGAAAGACTGGAGAACATGGCGTTGGCTGGGAGCTTTGTACCCCTGGCGCACTGACGTCAGGGAGGGTGAGTACACAGCTGATGCTGGACCCAGACTTTGGGATTCTGGCCGACCGAGGGCTGCCTGCCGGCAGGAAGAACCCTACAGTGATGACTGCAACAGTGAAACATGATGAACATCCAGGACTGCAACAGTGAATACACTCAAACATCTACATTTATGGTAAGTGTACACACAACTGTACTATGTTCTTCGTGCTTAACTGTTGCAGTCATCACACTTGGGTTGATTTCCAAAGCTAAGGAAGGGAGGAGGCAATCAAGAAGTGTTAGGACTGGCTAGTAGGCCTTGCAAGACTGCTGTAGCAAAACCTGCCCGGGGTTTGGAAAAGATAGGCAGGTGGTAATGCTTGGTGAAGGTGTGTACAGAACTCCAGGCAGCAACTTCCAGAATGTCCCTGGTAAGGACTCCCCTCAGAAATGCTGTAGAGGTAGATGTAGCCCTAGTGTAATGTATTCTGACCCCTTGAAGGTTGGTTTTCCATGGTGCTTGTAGCAGGAATGGATGAAGTGTGCTATCCATTTGGAAATGGTTTGCTTTGAAATGGCCTTGCACTCTCTGCTCCTGTTGCAAAGCTGATTAGCAACTGGTCAGATTTTCTGAAAAGCTTAGTCCTATCAAGGTAGAATCTGAGCTGTCTGTGGACGTCCAAAGAGTGCAGGATCCTTTTCTCTATTTTGAGGATTAGGGAAGAAGGTTGGCAAATGGATGGATTGGTTGAGAGCCACACTGGGCACCACTTTAGGCATAAAGGAAGGGTCAGTCCTGAGGGAAACCCTGTCAGCATGGAAAATAATGAAGGGCTCCACAGCCATCAGTGCTTGTAACTCAGACACTGTTCTAACTGAAGTGATGGCTAGAAGCAAGGCTGTTTTCCAAGAGAGGAATTTTAACTCTGCTGAAGCAGAAGGTTCAAAAGGGGGAAGTGTGAGCTTGTGCAGTACAAAGTTAAGGTCCCAAACAGGGGTGGGTGCTCTCCTTGGTGGCCTTAAGTTGTTTGATTAGAGGATGAGAGAATAGAGGTGGGCTCAGTATTGTAATGAGCCGAAATGGCAGAGGCATGGATCTTAATGGAGGAGAAGGACAGGCCTCTATGGAGTAGTTCTGCTAGGTAATCCTGGATTAGAGGTAATCAGGGTAGTGCTGTGTCCTTTTCTTTAGACGGAATCCAGGACCAACACCTCTTCCACTTATCAGCATAGGATTTCCTTGTACTGGGCCTTCAGGCTTCAAGGATGATATCCAGCACCCGTTTGCTTAGGGTTGCTGGTGGAGTATTCAAAGAATAAGCCAGGTTGCAAGATTTAGGGTTGGCAATTGTGGATGCAAAATCTGTCCCTCCTGCTAAGAGAGCAGGGTTGGGGTCTGGTGTAGGTTGCCAGGGTGGCACCGCTGTCAGGCTGCGCAGGAGTGGGTACCAATGCTGGCATGGCCAGTCTGGGGCAATCAGAATTGTCCTTGGCCTGTCTTGTTTGTTCTTGAGTAATACTCTTGAGAGAATGGGCAGAGGGGGAAAGGCATAGACTGAGAGGTTTTTCCATTGAAAGGATAGGGCATCCAATTTCCAGGCCCTGCTGTGAGGGTTCCTGGTACATTATTTGTTTAGCTGGTGGTTGTAGGGGGAGGCAAACATCCAGCTCTGGGGTCCCCCATTTCTGAATCAGAAGGTTGAAGGTGCTGGGCTCCAGTTTCCATTCATGTGGGTCTAGGAGATTTCTGCTTAAGTCGTCTGCCAGTGAGTTTTCTTTGCCTGGAAGGAACTGAGCTTGTAGATGGACTTGGATGTCCAAGGCAGAGTTTCACAGGGCCATGGCTAACCTGCATAGTGGGTTCCCCCCTGCTTGTTTATGTACCACATAACTGTGGTGTTGTCCGTTTTTATCAGCAGTTGTCCTGGAAAAAGTAGGGATCTGAAAGCTGTCAGGGCAGTCTGTACAGCTAGCATCTCTTTTTTGGTGATGTGCAGATGAATTTGACTTGGGCTCCAGTGGCCCCGAATACATTTGACAGCCATGCGAGACCCCCATGCATAGTCTGCTGCATCTGTGGTCAGGGTCTGGGTGGCATGGGGTTGAGTAACAGGCAGTCCCTTGTTGTGGTTGCATGCTTCTGCCCACCAAAGGAACTCTGTCCTTAGACAAGGTATGACAAGAATGACCATTTCCAGGTCCTGAGAATGTTGGCACCAAAGACTTAAGTACCATTGAAGTTTCCTCATATGCAGTCTTGCATATGGAATTAGCAGTATACATGAGGCCATGAACCCTAGGGCTTGCAGTAGTTTTCTTGCAGATAGCTGGGTTCTGGTGGCCATTTGTTTGAAGTAGTCTGTCAGACAGACCTGTTTTTCTGAAGTTAGGAATGTCATCTGGGAAGTTGTCTCTAAGCTTGCTCCCAGGAATACAATCTTTTGACTGGGCACCAGTTGTGATTTCGTTTTGTTGATGGTGTACCCCAAAGACGTAAGAAGGCTTTTTACAAATGCCAGGTGCTGAGGCAACCTTTCCTGACTGTCCACCTGAATCAGGCAGTTGTCCAAGTACGGGTAAATTTGGATAGGTCTATGCTTGCAGTATGCAATGGCTGGAGCCAGGCATTTTGTGAATACCCTGGGCGCAGTAGATAAGCCAAAAGGAAGTGCAGAGAACTGATAATGCATAGACCCTGCCCTGAAATATAGGTACTTCCTGCATGACTCCCTTATGGGGATGTGCAGATAGGCTTCTTTTAAGTCTAGGGTGACTAACCAAGCATCCTCGGCTAACATAGGGAGAAGCTGCTGCAGGGTAACCATCTTGAATTTTGGTACCACCAGGAAGGTGTAGAGAATTTAAAGATCCAGGATTGGGTGCCAAGAGCCCTCTTTCCTGGGTACCAGGAAGAGTCTGGAGTAGAATACTTGACCCCTCTGTTCTATTGGAACAGGCTGAATAGCTCTGATATTGAGCAGGGAAAGTACTTGGTTTTAAGCCTCTGCCCCCTGGTTTGGAGGAAGGTCTGGAAACCCGCTTGGGGTTGGCAGTGAATGGAAATAAACTTTGTACCCCTGGGATACAATGTTGAGGACCCAACGGTCCTGAGTGATAGACATCCAGTTGTTTGCATGAAAGGCAAGTTTTCCTCCTAGGGGCACAAGCAACTGGGCAAGAGTGGAGAAGTCATTGTGAGCTTCTTCCATAAGGAGGTGGCTTAACACTCCCTGCTTTAGGGGTGGGAGCACTCCATTGCTTAGATCTCTGCATACCCTGAGACTGTAGTCTGGGTAGTCTGTTTCCCCTGGGTCTTGTTTGGGGAGGCCTGGAGGGGGCTGGAAAGGACCAGTGTTTTGAAGGACAATGCCTACTGGAATCAAGGGGGTTGCACTTGTAGGAACTCTAACAGTCTGCATAGATTTAGCTTTTTCTTCGATCTTTTTAAGAACCTTTTCTGCTTTGGTGCCAAACAAACAGTCCTTATTCAAAGGAGAGTCTAGTAATTTAGATTTGACATGATCTGGCGAGGTCTGCTCCTTCAGCCAAGCATGTCTTCTCAATACAGAGCCAGTGACTGCTGCCCTGCAAGATGCTTCTAGGGCATCAAAGACACACTGCAAAGTATGTTTACTGACTTGGCTTGCAGAGTGCATAAGCTTCCTGCAATTCTTTATTTTCTGCACAATCTGGAAAGGTTACCACTTTTTGTTTAATAAGTTCCATTATATCAGGTACAACAAACATCCAGGTATGAGCCAAAAGATTTTAATAAAACAAATCTGTCAGTAGCACCACTTTAAGGATTAATTTTTTTAATTAATGAATGTTAATTGTGCAATTGTTTGACTAATGATTAAGTATGGCAACTGTGGGTATTTAAGACCTGTGCTTGTGTCTAAATGGTACTCCTTGAAGGATTATGTGAAGTCGAGGCGCTAGGGTGCTGTTTTTTGGTGCTACTGAGAGATTTGTTTTACTAAAATCTTTTGGCTCATAACTGGACGTTTGTTGTACTTTATACATTGGTCTGAGGTGTCGATTGAAGTTCCATAACATGTTGCTGGTAGTTCAGCATGTGAAACTGGCAATTCAATGCCCTGATAGCAAGAGTTGCAGAGGTATATATCTTCTTACCCAATCTCTCCAAAGCTCTGGAATCCCTGTCCGAAGGGGTGGGATTCTTGGCTGTAGTAGCCTTAATACCTTTAGGCCCCTGAGAAATGACCTCTGGGTCAGCAGTAAAATTCAAGAAAAGAAACTTGTGAATATCAGGTACTCTGCAGTACCTGTCTGGTTTCCTAGGGGCAGGAGGTGAAGATATCAGGAGCAAGGCTGGATTCCATGAAAACATCATCCACAACATCCAGGACGGGGTATAGCTAAAGGCCTGTGCTGAGGCAACTCGAAAAATTCTCAGAGTCTCTTTTTTGGACTGAGTATAGTCTTGGCATTCCCAATGGAAATGCTCTCAAAGTATGCAAGGTTTCACCAAAAGAAAAATCCTCTGGAGGGGAAGCAGAGGGAATGGATTCCTCTGCATCTGAATCCTCAGACTGATAAGGGCATGTCTTCATAATCAGAAAGGCCAGAGTCATTAGACTCCTAGTCTGTAGAACCTGAAGGGGACTGGATTCTTTGTCTCTTTGCAGGGGAAGGCTGACTTCCACTAATCAGCGTAATAAGGTCTTCAGCCATTCTAAGCATTTGTTTTTGTAGCATAGGTGCCCGAGCATGCGCTTTGGTCATCTGTTTTCTAGGTGTAGTGCGGACTTTGGGCCTAAAAACTCAGTAGTTTTGGTTAGAAATTAAGTTGTCGATTTCAAACATCGGTAGAGCGAAAAACTGCCTCAGAAGCCAGTGCCTGCACAGCAGCTCTGGACCCATCCAAGGTAGAGACATTCGCTGGTTCCATAGTCGAAGAAGCATCTTGCGGCATACCAAATGGGTCTCAGCAGAGGCTTGCGAATCCACTGAAGCGGGCATCAGGGGCTGCAAAGGCACCCAAGTACCAGTGGACTAGCGACTAGCTTAATGGAAGCATCGTCAGCAGTTCTGGACCTATGCAGTCAGTCTCTGTCTTTATCCTTATGTTTTTTCAGAAAATCAGTAGTTGGATGGCTTACTGAAGCCATTTTAGAATACGGAGATTGAGAGCGAAAGAATTTACAACAAAGAGAGCCCGAGAACGAATGGTTCGGGAGTTAAACAACAAAACCGACAGCGAGGGACGTTGTGGTCTGGGCCTAAACAGGTGACGCAGTAGGAATGAAAATCTCTGTGAGGTATTTGCTTTCCACAGGTGAGACAATTGTTAACTTTTTCTGACATCAGAGCAAGAAAAAAAGGATCCCCAATGGGGTACTTAGCTTTAGAAGACTTCAGGATTATTCAACTCAAAAACAAAAATTCAGGTAGCGGACGACCGGCACTTGCAAACTGCTTCTTCTTCGGGCTCCTCCTCGGCAAGAAAGACTGATGTAATGGCGACGGCTGCCTGTTTTTATAACCCTGACGACCTGACATCAGGGAAGAAGCGACAGCATCCAACACAGAAATATTAAGTCTCTGGTATTCGGGCTGACTGAAAGCTACCTCGAGGCAGATAACCAAAGTGTGATGACTGCAACAGTGAAACACGAAGAACATCAATAAGAGAGAAAATCAATTTACAGTAACATGAGAGAAGAAGTTGTAGATTACCTTAACATAGTATAACAAGTTACAGCACTAATTACAATAGATCAGAGTACAAGTATAAATTTACAGGTCTATAAACAGTTGATTACTTGTAGAAATATTTACAGTATGTACAGTATTTACAGTGAGCATTAAGATGACTTCAGAAGAGTATAGAATAGTCTGAACAATGACCTTGGCAGAGCATGCACTTGAGTTGTAAAAAGGTTTCCCTGTAATAGTATGTTGTTTTATGCCGTCTTGTTACAGCTGCATAGATAGTTGGAGTAGAGATATGAATTTAGGAGTCTTAAAGAGGTCTCAGGTCAGGAGGAAGGTTATTCCAGGTCTTGGCAATTTCATGAACAAAAACAGATTCCCCAGAGTTGTTTTTGCAGGAGATGCTTTCAATTAAGGCTTTGTTACTAAAGCGTAGTTGTCTAATTGGATTATGGAAGTTAAGGAGGTTGTTTAGGGCAGGTGTTTTTTCAAGGGAGCGCAGTATTTGATGGGCCAAGTTGAGTTTGGTGATATTTTAGAAGGTTGGGGAATTCTAGCCAATGTAGAGATTGTAGAGCATGGCAATGGTGGGAATGGTATTGGTGGCGAATCTGGCAATTTTGTTGTAGCAGGTGAAGAGTTTAAGTTAGTTTTATTTAGGTTTGTTAGTGAGGGAGGGGCATACAGTCTATCCATAAATTTGCTATCCTTGTCAGTGGGAAACAGAGAGGTGGAGGGCAGCAGTCTGAATGATTTATCTGCTGACAATGCAAAGACAGCAGGGTCTGCGAGGGTGTGGGGGGTGGGTTCTTGAACAATAACCGTGTATCCTGGAGAACTTTATAAAACCTATCTGGACATTTAGAAGCTGGGGGCTGAGAGTTGGGGGTCTGGGATGCAGCCAGAAAGGCATCATGAAAGGCTGGAAGCAGGGAAGGGACTACAGATGGAGAAGGCTGGTCCATCTACATTAATTCAAAATATCTCTTTTTGTTTGAGACATCTGAGGTCTGAGCTTAAAATGTTCTCTCAGAGGAAATGGTATCCCCAAAGGAGAATTCTTCTCCTGTAGTTTCAGGACTAATAGAGTCCTCCTCCTCAGGAGTAATGAAGTCCTTGGGGGATTCTATCTGGGAACAATAGTAAGTGATTCATCAGAGGAACACGTTTGTTCTGAATCCGCTAAGGCCTGCACAGGTGTAGGGACTGATAGAGATGCCCGAGACCGGAGGGCCTGGAAGGCCTTGAAAAGATTTGAGGAAAAAAAACTTCCCATCTAGGAGCTAGTTCAGCTTGTCTATGTTCCCTATCCTTTAATTTCTGTTTCCTCTTTAAAGGAGTAGAAGGATGTGTTAACTTAGAGGCAGACACCTGGGAGGATAGAAAGGCTAGAGTTGGCCCCTCCAACTCCTCAAGCCGTGGCTCCCCCTCGCCATCAGGCCCTGATGGCCGATCAACCTCAGCGGATGTACTCTGCATTTTCCACCATGGTTCTCAGTTCTAGCTGTGACAGGTATCTGATGAGACCCTGGGCTAGCATCCGCCTCGAGAGTCTCATCGGACTCCTTAGGTACGCAGCATGAGTGCCAGGCCTAACTTTCTTGGCCTTCTTCAGAGGTGGCTCATCAGAGATACCCACCCTCAACTTCAATGCCTAACACCAGATGTCAGAGTCTCTGGTTTTCTAAATAAAGCTTTAAGGCAGCCAGATGGCTGCGAACCATTTTAGGTACAAAAGACTTGCAAATATCACAAGATGTATGGTCGTGGCCTTCACCTAAATAGAATAACCACTTATCATGGCTGTCCTTGTGTGGAATTGGTCTTCCACAAGCACACTTCCCCTTCCTAGCTGACATGTACATTTGAAAAGCAATAAGAAGTTAACAAAAAACCCAAAGGGGTACTTATCTGTATCGGACGACTGAAACGAACAAACCGATTCCAGGAGCTGGCAATTGGAGGTCTGTAGATCACTGGGGCAGAAAAGTTCTGAAGGGGGTACATGCAGACATCACTTTTATAGCCAACGTTGGTTTATGGCCCGGACAAGCAACATAGCATGTACCCCTGCTCCTAAGACTTTGGTATACTGGCAAGATGCAAGGTGCTACAGGCAGCAACCTCCCTACAGTTATAAATACTGCAACATGAGAATAGGACATATGTCATCACAAGATCACTGGTGTGTAATTCGGCCTTGTGGCATCCACATACCTTAGACTGTCCTGTCTAGATAATACCCTCCCACCCCAGTTGGTCATGTTCATTTTTATAGTGGCAGTGGAGGAAGGTCAAATAAAGGTTGTTCCTGTAAACAAGAGTTCAAAAACTTGCCCAACACAGCAGACGCTGGATTCCAATTTTGAAAGCTTGACTCTGTTGTGGGCTGGGAATTATGGTCCTGTTGGCTCCTGAGTGTCCACCATAATATCTTCATGTTTAGTCTGGCATATGGTGCTGTCTGAATAGAGGAAAAGTACAGTTTTGTACCTACCATAAATGTAGATGTTCGAGGATTCCATTGCTGCAGTCCTGACTATTGGGGTATAGTCCGCGTCCAGTCGGCCCGAATACCAGAGTATAAGGCTGACGTCGGTCATGGCGCCTTAGACTGACGTCAGTACGTCAGGGTACTAATGCGCATGACCGACGTCATATCCTCAGTCTTTTCTTGCCCCAGATGTCAGAAGACCCAAAAAGACAAGTCCCAAAAAACCTGCACCAAAAACATGTACAATATATACAACAATATATACAAAAATACAAGCATGTAAACTCACCTACACAACCACCCCTAATACAGAGGGGAAGGAGGGAGGGTAAATTGGACTGCAGCAATGGAATCCTCGAACATCTACATTTATGGTAGGTACAAAACTGTACTATGTTCTTCGTCTTCCATTGCTGCAGTCCTGACTATTGGGTAGAATCCCAAAGCAGAGGTAAGGGAGGCTGGCAAATTATAAAGAAGTAGGAGCTGATAACATGCCTTGCAAAACAGCTGTGGCAAAACCAGCCCTAGACTTAGAGTAGATAGGGAGATGATAATGCTTAGAGAAAGTATGCACTGAACTCCAAGTAGCGGCTTCCAAAATATCCTTAGTTGCCACCCCCCTTAGAAATGCTGTTGAAGTGGCAGTAGCCCTAGTGGAATGAGGCCTAATCCCAGCTGGAATCTCCTTGCCATGATGGGAATAACAAAATGCAATGCAAAAGCCAATCCACCTGGAAATAGTTTGTTTTGACACAGGCTTGCCCTGTGAACTCAAAGCAAAAGAAACAAACAACTGCTGAGACTGCCTAAAATCCTTAGTCCTGCTTAAATAATATCTCAATTGCCTGTGTACATCTAAAGTGTGCAAAATCTTTTCCCCTTTATTTTGGGGGTCTGCATAAAAAGTAGGCAAATGAATAGTCTGGTTTAAAGCCACACTAGAAACCACCTTAGGCATAAAGGAAGGATTAGTACGTAATGATACCCTATCCTTATGGAAAATCAAAAGGGCTCTACTGCCATAAGGGCCTGCAACTCAGACACCCTTCTTGCAGAAGTAATAGCCAACAGAAAAGCAGTCTTCCATGACAAGTATTTCAATTCAGCATTAGCCGCAGGCTCAAAAGGTTGTAGAGTAAGTTTTTCCAACACAAAATTGAGATCCCAAGCAGGAGTAGGAGCTCTACGTGGGGGTCTTATATTCTTTGCCCCTCTAAGAAACTGCTTGAACAAAGGATGCGAAAACAAAGGTGGGTCACAATCATAGTGAGCTGAAATTGCTGCAGCATGAATCTTAATGGAAGAGAAGGACAAACCTTTGTCCAATAACTCAGTAAGATATTGAAGAGCCACACTCAAATTAGGCTCAGAAATCTCCAAATTCTTTGCTGTACTCCAAAATAAAAATCTCTTCCATTTTTCTGCGTACACCTTCCTTGTACTAGGTCTTCTAGCTTCCATAATCACATTTAACACTTGTTGAGGAAGTTGAGACCTGCTGTGCTTCAACCGAGAATATGCCAGGCTGTTAGATGAAGAGAGTGAAGCTTGACATTGAGCAGATGACCGTCCTTCTGAGATAACAGATGAGGAATCAGAGGTAAAGGCCATGGAGGCTTCTTTACCAGACTCCGTAGTAGTGGATACCAGTGTTGCCGAGGCCAATCTGGAGCTATCAAAATCATCCTTGGCCTGTCTTGTCTGACCTTTAATAGTACCTTTGGAAGAAGAGGCAGAGGTGGAAAGGCATAGACATGAAGGTTTTTCCAACTGAAAGACAGAGCATCCACTTTCCAAGCTGTGTGATGAAACCCCTTTGTGCAATACTTTGGCAGCTGGTGGTTTAGTGGAGAAGCGAACAGATCTATGTCTGGAGTTCCCCATGACACTGTCAATTTCTGAAATACATGAAGATCCAGTTTCCACTCGTGGGGATCCATGATTTGTCTGCTTAACACATCTGCTAGGGAGTTCTGTGCTCCTGGCAGAAACCTTGCCTGAAGAGTTAGTTGCAAGCTTAACGCAGTCTCCCATAAAATCATTGCTTGCCTGCATAGAGGATAAGAATGTGTTCCCCCTTGCTTGTTGATGTACCACATGACAGTTGTGTTGTCTGTTAGAATCAACACCTGCCCTGGAAGAAGTAACTCCTTGAAAGCCATCAATGCAAACTGGACTGCTAACATCTCCTTCATGTTGATATGCAGATGCTGTAGTCTGGCAGGCCACTTGTCTTGTATCCACTTTCCATTTAGATGAGCTCCCCAAGCAATATCCGAGGCATCTGTCGTTAAAATCTGACTCGCCTCTGGCGGGTCACAGAGAGTCCCTTGTTTAGGTGACATTCCTGAGCCCACCACAAGAATTCCTTTTGAAGGCAAGGTATTATTTGAATGACAGTGTCCAAATCCTGGCAGTGCTGTGTCCATACATTTTTGAGATACCATTGCAGCTTCCTCATATGCAGTTTGGCATTGGGAAGCACCAGAATACAAGATGCCATGAACCCTAATGCTTGAAGGACTGTCCTTGCAGTCAGCACGGACTGATGAGATAGTTGATGGAAGTAAAGTGACAGACTCTTTTGTTTGTCCGGGGTTCAAAAGGCCATCTGGGCTGCTGTATTCAGTCTCACACCCAGAAAGCACATGTCTTGAGAGGGTACTAGACTGGACTTTATTTCGTTCACAGAATACCCTAGGCATCTTAGCACTGCTATGACATATTCCAGATGCTGTAGAAGGTCTTCCTTTTCTTGAGCCAGAATCAGGCAGTCGTCCAAGTAAGGATAGATTTGAATTCCTTGAAGCCGGAAGTAAGCTATCACTGGAGCCAGAACCTTTGTGAATACTCTGGGCGCAGTAGATAAGCCAAAGGGCAATGCAGAGAACTGATAATGAAAATCTCCAGTTCGAAACCGCAGATACTTCCTGCAACCTAGCCTTATAGGCACATGAAGGTAAGCTTCCTTGAGATCTAAAGTTACCATCCAGTGATCTTTGCCCAGCAGAGGCAAAAGCTGTTGTAACGTCAACATCTTGAACTTGGGAATGTCCAGATAAGTGTTGAGGATAGATAAATCCAAAATTGGTCTCCACGTGTTCCCCTTCTTTGGTACTAGGAACAGGCGAGAATAAAATCCTAAGCCCCTTTCTGATACAGGGACTGGCTGAATGGCCCCCATCTGGAGTAACTGAGAAACTTGCTTGTGAGCCTCTTTTCTTTGTGGAGGAGGAACGTCTGGCATGCCTTTGAAAGGGGGCATTGTGTGGAAATAAAATCTGTAACCGTGATGAATGATATCCAACACCCATCTGTCTTGAGTGATTAAATCCCAATTTTCTTTGAAAAGAGACAGTCTTCCTCCCAAAGGAGCTGCCAGACGAGAATCTACTGGCAGCTGAAAAGGCAGGTCATTGGGTCTGTTTACGAAAGGACTGACCCCTGCCCTCACCAGAAGTCTGAGCAGGTGAACTCCTGATCTAGGCCTAAAAGAACCTTGAGCCCTGCCCCTACCACGTCTAGACCTACCCCTAGACTGGGAATCATAAGCAGGATATGTCCACCCCTTAGCAGGCCAATTTCTACTAAACTTGGAGGCTGCACCTGCAAAAATCTTTAACAGTCTGCATAGACTTAGCTTTGTCCTCCATTTTCTTTAAAACTGCTTCCACAGGCGGTCCAAACAACACATCAGACTGTAAAGGAGCATCCAAAATCCTTGTCTTAACATGCTCAGCTAAATTCTGATCCTTCAACCAGGCATGTCTGCGAAGAACAGAACTAGTAGCAGCCACCCTCGAGGAGGCCTGTACAGCATCAAAACCACACTGCAAAGAATGCTTACCCACTTGTTCAGACACATGAACCAAATCCAGCAACTCTTTACACTCAATACCTTCCGCCAAAGCATCCACTTTAGATTTCAATTGTGAAAGGAGATAATTTTGATATTTTAGCATGTGAAACTGACAATTCAACGCCCTCATGGCTAGAGTGGAAGAAGTATACACTTTCTTGCCCCACCTATCCAAAGCCCTTGCTTCTTTATCAGAGGGTACAGGATTTTTAACCACAGAAGCCTTAACACCTTTAGGCCCCTGAGAAACAGTTTCTGGGTCCGCCCTAGGACTCTTAAACAAATACTTATGAGCTTCGGGCACCCTATAATACCTATCAGGCTTAACAGGAGCAGGAGGCAAGGAGTCTGGGTTCAGGGAAGCCTCTGCAAAAACATCCTCCACCACATTCAACACAGGAGGAATAGCTAAGGGCCTATGCTGGGGTAAAAACAAAAATTCCCTAAGCCTTTTCCTGGAATCAGAGTAATCCTGGCCTTCCCATTTAAAGTGCTCCCTCATGGAGTGTAGAGTCTCTGAAAATGAAAAATCCTCAGGAGGAGAAGCTGTAGGAGTGGAATCATCCACATCAGAATCAGAATAAGTAGGATACTCCTGTAAGTCTTCCACAGAAGACTCTGAAGCCTGTGAACACTGTTCAAAACTATCTAACTCCTGTTCCACCCTAGGCCTCTTATCAGGCGGGGGCATAGAACCTCTAATCATAGTAATCAAATCTTCTGCCATTTTAAGCATATGTTTCTTAGGCACAGAGCCGAAATGCTAGGAGAAGCCCCACAGAAGCTGAACTTGGCCTACCTCTAAAAGAAGCTTTGGCAACAGAAGGAGAGGCCCTAACTACCTTGGGAAGAGAGGGAAGAACAGTTACCTGAGAAGCCCCTCAGCCTGGCCTACCTCCTGAGAGGGCACATCCTGTAACAATAAAGTTTCTGCCTGAGACTCCATGGAAACTCCTGGCAAAACCTCTGGCTCCACTCGCCTTCTAAAGAACCGGCGTCCGGGACTGCGGTTCATCAACCCTAGGCTTCACTGTTTTGTCCTTGCGCTTCTTGGATGAAGCGGGCCGGAGCATCCGTCGGCATATTATAATTGCAACGCTTCCCAAACACTAACCTGGCACAATCTAGCCTCCTCTTAATAGTGCGTTTGTTAAATCTAGCACAAGAACGGCAACCAACAACGTCGTGCTCAGGCCCTAAACAAGGTATACACAATGTATGATAATCCCTATGCGGTATCTGCTTCCCACAAGAAATACAGTTATTCACTTTTTCTGACATCCGGTTAAATACTGAGGCAAGAAAAAACCAAAATGTTCCCCAACGGGGTACTTAGCCAACTCTGTTTCGGTCTGAAACTCCGGTTTCGGAAATATCTCAGAACGCCAACCTGCACTCGCAAAATTGCTTCTGCATCGGACCATGCGGCAAAAAAGACTGAGGATATGACGTCGGTCATGCGCATTAGTACCCTGACGTACTGACGTCAGTCTAAGGCGCCATGACCGACGTCAGCCTTATACTCTGGTATTCGGGCCGACTGGACGCGGACTATACCCCAATAGTCAGGACTGCAGCAATGGAAGACGAAGAACATCCATCAGACCCAACTCCACGAGTACAGGGAATGTGGAAGGGTTCAGGATTTTCTGAAAGATATGTGACTTCCTGAATTATTGAAATCCTGTTTGGAGATAAAATTGCCATCTGGTTGACAGTGTCTAACTGCCAAACAATAAATGTCGGGGATTAAGATGGCTCCAGATGGGATTTTTTTACATTACATGATCCTGAAAGATGACCCCAGTTGGAGCAAAAACAGTCTTGCTGTGAAGTTTTTCCATAGAGGTTGCCACTAAGGGGCAATCGTCCAAGCGCACACGCGTGTGTGTGTGTGTGTGTGTGTGTGTGTGGGGGGGGGGGGGGGTTCCTCCTTCCTAAAAATC
The DNA here is from genome assembly GCF_019279795.1 of Protopterus annectens. Lineage (NCBI taxonomy): Eukaryota > Metazoa > Chordata > Ceratodontiformes > Protopteridae > Protopterus > Protopterus annectens. Next base: position 214,142,181 of record NC_056740.1, read on the forward strand.
ATGTTGACTGTGACTGGAGCCATGCAGTTGGTGAAAACCCAGGAGGCAATGGCAAGTTTAAATGGCAGGGACCAAAAGTAGTAATGACCAAGTCCAACCTGAAAGCTCAAGCATTGCCAGGATGGCTTGGCTTTTTAATGTGAAGGTATGCATCCTGGAGATTCAAAGAGCACATCCAGTCTCCTGCCTGCTGACAAGGCAGGATGGACTGCACTATGGCCACTTAAAATGACTCCTTCACATACTGACTCAACAGACGTAGGTTGATGACTGGTCTGAGGTTCTGGGTCTTTTCTTAACACCAAGAAGAATCAAGAGTGAAAACACGAAACCACTCTGGTCTGGTTCTCCCGAATGGCCTTTTTTTTTTGTTGAGAGATTGTTTGCTTCCCACTTTGCATCCGTCTTCTGATGGGGTAAACTTTATTGGGGGCTGCAATGGTGGACTTTGAGCAATTAAAAAAAATAAAAAAGGTATGAAGTAGCTTCTGGACATAATTTTTCATATCCACTAGTCCTGTGTTGTGGCAAATTATGTAAATAGACAAAGGGGAAGTAGTGTCCCAAGTGACTACACACTGGGACATTTTGTCAATCTTTCAGGGTTCACAGACAGACAGGATCCTGGAAAGGATCTCCTGATCCCCTGTTGGTGTGGGCCACATCTGCCTACACAATGGTGGTTACACAAGAATTCCCCCCTGTTGCAGCATCCTCTGTCATTTTGTTGCGTCTGCTTTTACTTATAAAACTAAATTTTTTGGCCCCTTTTTAGTTTCTTTGAAAGAAACACGGTGGGGCTGAATACTTAACTTCAAAAAGCAGCAAGTGTTTTGCCATCTTGCTCATATTATAACAATTTGTCCTTGACCTTTTCACCAAACAAAGATCCATCAAAGGGAACGCTGATGAAAGCCATCTTTAAATGGCCCGCAAAATCAGCTGGGTTAGCTAGACCTGCTGCCGCACTACAATTCCACAGCCAACCACTCTATATACTCCATCCATTGAGTTAGGAAGCAAAAAGTACAGTTTTGTACCTACCATAAATGTAGATGTCCGATAGGTATGCATCTGCAGTCATCACATATGGGTTGTCCTGCCTCAGGCAGCCCTTCGGTCGGCCGGATTCCAAAGTCTGGGTCCGGCGTCGGCTGATGTCGCCCTTTCCCCGATGTCACAACGCCTGGGGTATAAAAGCATCAGCCGACGACATCTTCCTCAGTTTTTCTTGCCCCAGATGCCAGGTATTCTCCATGCTGTTAGTTGCAATGTTTTCAGGTTGGGGTGAAGAGTTTTGTATCTGTGCTGTATCAGTAAAAGTGGCCATAGAGGTAGGGGCCATGGCTTCGTACGTCCAGTCCGGAGCTATCAGGATCACATTTGGCTGCTCTGCCCTGATCTTCAGTAGCACCTTGGTCATTAATGGAATAGGAGGAAATGCATACACTGTCAGATTTCTCCAGCTGAAAGAGAGGGCGTCCACTTTCCACGCTTGTGGGTGGTATGTCCTTGAGCAGAATTTCTTTAGTTGATGATTGTGGGGGGATGCAAATAGATCTATGTCCGGGCTTCCCCAAGATTGTGTTATCTTTTGGAAAATGTCTGGGTGCAGCATCCATTCGTGTGCATCCATGATATTTCTGCTTAAGCTGTCCGCCAGTGTATTGTCCTTCCCTGGCACAAACTGAGCTTGTAGCTGTATATTGAGTTTCAAGGAAAGATCCCATAGATTCATTGCCAGTCTGCACAGAGAGTAAGAATGGGTACCTCCTTGCTTGTTTATGTACCACATAACTGCGGTGTTGTCTGTCCTTATTAGTAGATGGCCTTGATGCAGAAAGAGTTTAAAGGCCTCGAATGCATGCATCACTGCTAGCATTTCTTTTTGATTTATGTGCATGCGTAGCTCCTTTCGTGACCACTGTCCTTGGATACCTCTGCCCTCCATGTGTGCTCCCCAACCTAGGTCTGAAGCGTCTGTTGTAATAGTTTGGGAGGTTTTTGGCTTTGTGAAGGGCAGCCCTCTGTTGGACTGGCTGGCCTGAGCCCACCACAGAAATTCCTTGTGAAGGCATGGAATGAGTGGGATTAAAGTTTCCAAACTGTGACTGTGCTGAGTCCATAAATTCTTTAGGTACCACTGTAGCTTTCTCATATGTAGCCTTGTTTGTGGAATCAGAAGAATACAGGATGCCATGTAACCCAGGGCCTGTAGGATTTTCCTTGCAGTCAGCTGAGTTTGTCTTGTCAGATTCTTGAAGTAATCCGGTAGTTGACTTTGTTTTTCTTCTGTGAGATAAGCCATTTGGGTGGTTGTATCTAGATCCGCACCCAGAAAGGTTATTCTTTGGGATGGAACAAGTCTTGATTTGTGCATGTTGACTGTATATCCCCAGGCCTGTAAAAGATTGATGGCATAATTTAAGTCCTTTATCAGAGTTTGTTGGTTGTACGCTTGTATAAGGCAGTCGTCCAGATATGGGTAGATTTGAATCCCCTGGAGTCTTTAGTGTGCTATTACTGATGCCAGGCATTTCGTGAATACTCTGGGCGCAGTAGATAAGCCAAAGGGCAATGCTGAGAATTGATAATGCTCTGACCCTGCAAAAAATCTGAGGTATCTTCTGCAACTTTGTCCGATAGGGACATGCAGGTATGCCTCCTTGAGGTCTAGAGTAACCAGCCAAGACCCCTTGCCCAGCACGGAAAGGAGTTGCTGTAGAGTCAACATTTTGAATTTTGGCACAATGAGATAAGTATTCAGTACGGACAAGTTGAGAATAGGCCTCCACTGATGCTCTTTTCTTGGAACAAGGAATAGTCTGGAGTAAAATCCTTGGCCTTGTTCTGAAATAGGAACTTTTTCTATGGCTTTCATTTGTAGTAAGTTTGAGATTTGTTTTAAAGCCTCTGTCCTTTGATTTGGTGGCAGACCTGGTATGCCTTTTCTTTTTGGCAATGTGTAGAAATGGAACCTATATCCGTTGTCTATTATTTGGAGTGCCCATTTGTCTCTTGTAATGTTGTGCCAATTTCTTGAGAATAAAGAAAGCTTTCCGCCCAAAGGTGCTTCTAATTGAGCCCTGGTTGGCGGAGTCAAAGCAGAGTCATTGAGTTTGTCCTTGTGCAGCAGTTGCAGATCCTGAACTGCCTGTCTGGATTGGAGGTTGCCACGGCCTCTGTAGGAGCCCCTAGCTTGGCCTCTACCTCTGGCACGCCTGTTTCTGCCCCTTTGAAATCTTTCTGTGTCCGGAAAGGACCAATTCTTGGAAGGCCAGTTTCTGCTGAATCTAGGCGGTTGGACTTGAAGAAAATCCTTAACTGTTTGTACAGATTTTGCCTTTTCCTCAAATTTCTTTAGGACGTCTTGAGCAGTGGAACCAAATAACTTTTGCTTTTCCAGTGGAGCATCCAAAAGCTTAGCTTTAACATGTTCTGGCAGAGATTGTTCCTTCAGCCAAGCATGCCTGTGTATGACAACACCTGTCATTGCTGACCTACATGAAGCTTCCAATGCATCATAACCACACTGCAAGAAATGGTTGCTAACCTGCTGGGAATTATGTACCAGATCCTGAAGGGATTTACGGTCCAGGACTTCAGAAGAAGACAAATTCTTATGCATTTCTTCTAACAAATACTCTTGATACTGTATCACGTGAAACTGACAATTTAATGCCCTCATAGCAAGAGTGGCAGAAGTATACACTTTTTTACCCCATCTCTCTAATGCCCTGCACTCCTTTGCAGAGGGCAGTGGGTTCTTAGTAGTAACAGCTGCAACCCCTTTAGGGCCCTGTGAAATAGTTTCAGGGTCAGCAGAGTGGGCCTTATAAAGAAAATTGTGTGTGTCCGGGACCCTGTAATACCCATCAGGCTTAACAGGGGCCGGAGGCAGAGTGTCAGGGGTCATACTAGAGTCAGAATATACATCATCACATTTAAAACAGGAGGAATAGCCAAAGGTCTATGCTGAGGTAAATGAAGAAAAGTTCTTAGTCTTTTCCTGGAATCAGAATATTCCTGGCCCTGCCATTTGAAATGCTCTCTCATAGTGTGAAGGGTCTCCCCAAAGGAAAGCTCTTCAGGAGGGGAGGCTGAGGGAATAGATTCCTCTGCATCCGAATCCTCGTAGGCCGAATAAGCCTCCTCCTGGTAGTCTGAGTGATCCGAGCCAACAGAGGCCTCCTCTGAAGAAAGGGGATCAGGGGGATCCATCCTGGGCCTTTTGTCTAGAGGGGGTTGGGAGGCCCTGTCCGGATGAGGCTGAGAGCCCCTAATTAAGGAGATTAGGTCCTCTGCTAAAGTTAAAATCTGTGAACTAGAAGAAGGTCCCTGAGGAATAACTCTGGGAGGCATGGCTTTAGTGTGTTTTGCAGCTTTAGCCCTGGTGAAGGCCTTAATAGACATGGATGCAGGAGGCCTGGCTGCACCACGTGCTGGTGTAGCTTTATCTAAAGGTATGGTGTCGGAAGATTCCAATACACCAGTTTCGGAAGGCAATTCTGTAACCGACTCGGTAGGAGCCTCCGGGACCAAGGCTGTCTGTTGTATTATTTCAGGGTTCGGAAGTTCCAAGGACTCGGTATCAGCCGAGACCGAGACACTCGCGGTAGGCCTAGCCGCGGTTTCAGCCGAAACCACGGCCCGCGTGGGTCGGTCCTTGTCTTTCCGTTTCTTAATTAAATGAGATGTCGGGGTTTCCAATGGCATTTTGTAAGCAAAACTATCCCAAAAAAACTCTTCTGCGAACTCCGACCGACGTCTAAGAGTGCGTCGGTTGAAGGAAGCGCAGGCAGAGCAGGCAGAGACGTCGTGGTCTGGGCCTAAGCAAGGAAGACAATAAGAGTGGAAATCCTTATGAGGTATTTGTTTCCCACAAGTTAAACAATTAACTTTTTCTGACATCGGCTGAGGCAAGAAAGAGTCCCCAACGGGGTACTTAGCTTTTGAAGTCTTCGGATAGCGAAATTACAGGAGCTGGCCGACCGGCACTTGCGAACTGCTTCTGCTTCGGGCACCACGCGGCAAGAAAGACTGGGGAAGATGGCGTCGGCTGACGCTTTTATACCCCAGGCGTTGTGACGTCGGGGAAAGGGCGACATCAGCCGACGCCAGACCCAGACTTTGGAATCCGGCCGACCGAAGGGCTGCCTGAGGCAGGACAACCCATATGTGATGACTGCAGATGCATCCTTGAAGGACATCACATGGCAGCAAAGTGACAGATGAAAAGTTACCACTTGGGTCTCCAGCAATGATCTTGGCTCATCTGTGTTTTCAAATTATCAATGGTTTTTTTCTGGCAAATCCCATTGACACCATACTGTTTGTGCCTTGCAATTCAATGCCCTGACTGAAAATGTACTACATACATGCACACGTTTTCTATCAATCATCCATGATTACTTGTTAGGAAGGATAGCCTGAGCGTTCTCGGGGAATTTTCAACTGGTGGTAGCAGATACCACAGTGGAATTTAGGTGTTCCTTTGCTCCACTGCTGCCTATCTTTGGGGGCACACAACACTCTAATGAACTTTCTGGGATCATCTTGGACACATCCAGCTCTTTCCATAGCTTGGAGCACATCATGTCCACAAGCTTATCTGGGGGTGATTACCTCTTGGCCTCCTGCAAAATCTCTTCCTCTGGGGAGCTAGAATCTGTTGCCCAGGATTCCTCTAAGCCTCAAAGATTTCATGAAATGTGTAATTTTCAAGAAGGGATTTGGAAGAGATCAAGAGACTGCCACTTCACTGGGAACTGTGTTTGGGGGGGAGTCTAGGTGTTCCTCTTGCATAGCCTCTTCCTTGGGGGGGAGGCTCAGACAGAGTCATCTCAGCTCTCCTAGGAAGAAGGCAGCCCTAACTTAGGCTGGTGTACAACTAAAGGCTTCAGACTCTGATGCCCAAGGGCAGATCCAATGCAAAGAAACCATTTTAGATCTAATCACTGAAATGTCAGAGATATTCAGGCCTGTGTCTATCTGCAGAAAATGCAACGACATCAGCCTTGAAAGATGAATGCTAGCTCAGAGTATTGAAGCCTCTGGAGCCACAGTCACTAAGGAAGACTTTGATGCAGAAGGGTCAAAAGACAAGAGAATCAATGCTAAAAACAGTCCCAACAAGGAAGGAACCAGAGTTATAACCAGGTCCTAGGCACAGAGCTTTTCAACCTTATTAGATCTCAGTGCTGACAGGGTCAAAGCAGAGGTCTCCACTAACAATGAGGACATCAGTGTCAAGGAAAGTATCCGTGGGCATCAATGGCAACAGTACAGGCAGAAATACCGGTTTTAATACTATAAGAGATGAAACAGAGCCAGGAGAAGAAACGGCAATAAAGGGTTTCTTCTCTTGCCACCCTGGGCACAGAGGGGGCTGAAATAATACTGCAGTTCTAAGCCTTTTGCGAATGCTGACATCTCATGCTCCCAGTCCAGCTGTGTCAGGGTTTGGATGGATCTGTAGGAATGGAACATGCTGTCAACACCAGGCTAGATGACAAAAATCTTCAAAGTCCATGCTCCAAAGCAAAGCTCCCAGCCTAAGAGGAGAACAAGACTTATAAGAATTATCCATAGTGGAATGTTCTGGATGAGAAGGCGAGGAGGAAGTCCTAGGGAACTTAGCAGGTGATGGGTCTTCCAAAATAGGGATGTCTGATTCACCTGTCTTCCTTTTCTTTTTATATGGACTAGTTTCACAGACTGCTTGTCCTTATACTAAGTCCTGTAATTCTCCTTTTACTAATCTCTGATAGAGCCCTTTTAAAACCAGTTTACTGTGCCTATTTAGTGAAGTCATGGAACTAAAGTTATCTAGATCACTAGGCCACAGTCCAAAATTACCCCCCCCCCCCACACACACACACACATACACACAATTTACACCAACTGCACTGCAAAATCTGTCGATAAGAAACCCCTACAATAAAAAGGGTAAGAAAAGGACAGACTAAGTTTTTTTTCGTTTGTTTTGTGACTAGGGACAGGGACCAAATGAAAGTCAAAAAGATTGGTAAATTGAAAAGAAAATAAAAGTATAAAATCTGAAGTACACAATTTAATCGTTAACTGAATATAATATACGTGTACTGCATGCAGAATGGGGATTACACTCAAATATCTGGAAAAAGATGAATCAATTAAACAGTTCTATACGGTGAGATACATCTTAACTGCTAAGCATCCCTGCTTCATTTTTGAAGATCAGGCATCTTATCTTGATAGGCAGTTTAATCTGCCAGTAACTGCCAGCAAACAGTGGCAGAAATAAAGACAAATTTGTTTTTGTCTGCTGCCTGTACCAGTAAATTGTCCCTCATTTACAGCTATGATAGTCAACCTGCTCATAATCCTCTATAGCTTACCAAAACTATTATAAACCCCTGAAGAGATTCATGCAAGCACAGAAATGTTACAACTCGCATGATGGCAGTGAGAAGCACAAACTTGCAGAAATAGTCATTGCAAAGAAGGCGGAACCAAAGATGACCAGCCCACCAGCTGCCAATGCCCAAACTGGATCAGATTAAATCACAGGCTTTAAACTCTCCTCCACTGTCATACAACAATGCACCCCAGATTTGCCATGAAATGCTCAGAGTTCTTCAAAGTAAGCTCTCCTATGCTTAAATCATCATAAAGCACAAGCCTTTCTACAAAATACATTTTAATTTTTTTTTTCAGAAGTGTTTTTATATAAACCATTTTTATGAAATTACCACTTGCTGGCCATCAGCCCTACATGAGTAATCAGTTCCTTGCTATTTCTTCCCCATGAGTACACATGTTCCCGCCACCCAAGATTCATAAATGCTACTGCACAGGTATGACATGGCAGAGCCAAACACATTCTCAGTTCCAAAGGTTGCACATTGCACACCTCCTTCCTTAGTTAATAGTGGCAATGCAGCAGACATCACTGCCTCCCCTCCTATGGGATAGGCAAGTAGGTATTATCGGCAACATTCCATCCTCCATACCTGACTCCACTCATACTTGAGCCATTAACTGATCTCAGATTGTCTGGGTCATAGTCAAAGTATCGTTGTGTACACTTACCATAAATGTAAATGTTAGAGTGTATTCACTGTTGCAGTCATCACCTGTGGGGTATCCCCGCTGTGGTCGGCCCGAATACCAGAGTCAATTTTTTTGTATCGGCTGCAGATGCCTGTAGTCTGACATCAGGTCGTCAGTGCTATAAAGCAAGGCAGCCAACGTCATTACATCTGTTTTTTTGCCCTAACTCGCAAGAAGCACAAGGAAATAAGGAAAAGTTGTCCTTGTGGCTAAAAGCCACCGTGGGAAGCTTAGGTCCCCCTACGGGAAGTTGGGGGATGGAGGGAGGGAAACCAGGACTGCAACAGTGAATACACTCGTACATCTACATTTATGTTAAGTGTACACAATTGTACTATGTTCTTCATGTTTCACTGTTGCAGTCATCACCTGTGGGAGGATTCCCAAAGCTGAGGAGAGGGGTGGAAGGATATGTAAGTGTCTTTGGCATGGGTGAGCAGCCCCTGCAGAACTGCACAGGCAAACCCTGCCCTAGAAAAAAGAGATAGGTGGCAATGCTTTGTAAATGTGTGGACAAAGGTCCAGGTGGCAGCTTCTAAAATGTCTCTGGTGGGGACTCCTTTGAGGAAGGCTGTGGAAGTGGAGGCTGCCCTAGTGGAATGGGTACAGATAGGTTGGGGGGGGGGGGTTCCCATGTAGTTTGTAGCAGCAACAGATACAGTGTGATATCCATTTAGAAATGGTTTGTTTGAAAATGGGCTTTCCCTCTGCACCAGGGGCAAAGCTGAAAAGTAGTTGGTCTGTTTTTCTGAATTGTTTAGTATGGTCCAAATAGTATCAGAGTTGTCTGTGCACATCTAGCGAATGTAGAATTATTTCCCCCCTTGTTTTTGAGGGTGTACGGCCTGGTTGTGTCACATCAGATACCACCTTGGGCATAAAGGAGGGGTTAGTCCTCAGGGAGACCCTGTCTGCATGGAAAATGATGAAGGGCTTAAAAGCCATGAGAGCCTGAAGTTCTGATATCCTTCTGGCTGAGGTGATAGCTAGTAGGAAGGCAGTCTTCCAAGAGAAGTATTACAATTCTGTAGAAGCAGCAGGTTCGTAAGGAGGTGTGGCTAGCTTTTTTATAACATAATTCAGGTCCCAGGGTGGCGTGGGTGGCCTTCTTAGGAGGTCTGATATTAGAAGCCCCTCTGAGGAATTGCTTAATCAAAGAATGACAGAAGAGGGGTGGGTCTGAATCGTAATGGGCAGAAATGGCTGAGGCATGGATTTTAGTAGAGGAGAGGCCACTATTGAGCAACTCAGCTAGGTAATCCATGATGAGGGATGGAATGATGGGAGGTACTGGCCCCTTGGGACAGGTTCCAGGAGCAGAATTTTTTCCATTTCCCTGCATATGATTTTCTGGTGCTGGGCCTTCTGGCCTCTGTGATGATGTCTAGGAACTGTTTAACAGGGACTCCTTGTTAGCTTTTAAAGTATAAACCATGCTGAAAGATTGAGAGACTAAGTCTAGGTGCCGCATCTTCCCCCTCAACTGGGTCAAGAGGTCTGAGATAAGGGGAAGCTGCTTGGGGGGCTGTAAGGTCAGGCTGTGCAGTAAGGGGTACCAATGCAGTCTGGGCCAAGTACCTTGGGAATAAGGGGCAGAGAAGGGAACGTGTACACAAAAAGGGAGCTCCAGGGGAAGGTCAAGGCATCCACCTTCCACGCTAGGAGGTGATAATCCCTGGCACAGAACTTTTTACAGCTGATGGTTGGAGGTGCGAGGCAAAGAGATCCACTTCCGGAGTCCCCCACTCGAGTGATTTGCAGAAAAATTTCCCTATGAAACTGCCATTCGTGGAGGTTCAGTAAGTTTCTGCTTAGATGGTCTGCCAGGGTGTTGTTGACCCCTGATAGGTATTGGGCAATTACGTGTAGACCCAAGGAGGTGGCTGTAAGCCAGAGGCTCATGGCTAACATGCACAGGGGGTAAGATCGGGTCCCCCCTGTTTGTTGATAAACAACATTACTGTGGTGTTGTCTGTTTTTATAAGGAGAACCCCTGGCTTGAGATGGGGTTTGAAAGAGGTCAGAGCCTTTTGTACTGCCATCATTTATTTCAAATTTATGTACAAGTGTAGTTGCTGGGCATCCCAAAGACCTTGGGTGCACCTACCTGCTATGTGAGCGCCCCAAGCAATGTCTGAGGTGTCGCTGGTGATTACCTGGCCGGAAGAGAGAAGGATGAAGGGAAGACCCTTGTTCCCGGCACAGGCCTCTGCTCACCAGAGAAACTTAGCACTTATACATGGGATCAGAGGGAGACAGTTCTCTAGGAACTTACAGTGCTGGCATCAAAGATTCTTTAAATACCACTGAAGTTTTCTCTTGTTAAGCATGGCCAGAAGAATGAGAAGGATACAAGATGTCTCGTATCCCAGGGCTTGCAGGAACTTCCTCCCAGTGAGGTGACATCTGGAAGCTGCTGGGTAAAGTACAGAGGAAGGAATCTCTGCTTTTCTGGGGATAGGAAAGCTATTTGGGATACTGTGTCTAGCAAAGCTCCAAAAAAATGATCTTCCTGGTGGGGTTATACTTTGATTTCTTCTCGATGATGGTGAACCCTAGAGAAGTTAGGAGTGATTTGACAAAAAGAAGGTCCTGGAAAGCAGCTTTTCTTTGCACTCCGCCTGAATGAGGCCGTCATCCATTTAAGGGTAAATCTGATCATTTTTCTCTGTCTGCAGAATGCTATGGGCAGGGCCAAGCATTTGGTGAATACTTGGGAGCAATAGATAAGTCAAAGGCCAGCACAGAGAACTGAACGTGTAGTGAGCCTGCTCCAAAGTGCAGGAATTTCCTGCACGATTCCCTGATGGGGAAGTGGAGGTACACATCTTTTAGGTCTAGGGTCACTAGCCAGGCATTTTATGTTAGCATAGGCAGCAGCTACTGTAAAGTTAGCATTGTGAATGTGGGAACCACCAAGGAGGTTTTCAGAATGGATAGATCCAGGATGGAGTGCCAAGTGCCCTCTTTTCTGGGAACAAGGAATACTTTGGAATGAAAGCCTTTCCCTGTTTGATCTGAGGGGACAGATTCTACTGCCCCCTGAGGTAAGAGAGTTTGGACCCGTTTCAATGCCTCTGCCCACCGATTTGGAGGTAAATCTGGGTATGCTCTTGGGATCGGGAGTTCGCTGAAAGAGAATTTGTATCCCTGAAAAATTATCTTTAAGACCCATTGGTCCTTTGTTATAGAAAGCCAATTGTCTATGAAGAGGGAGAGCCTTCCTCCTAGTTTTTGATGAGTGAAGGGAGGGCGGGGGGGGGGGGGGAGTCATTGTGCGTGTTTGTCATAGAAGGCTGGCTTAGAACTCCCTGCCTTAGAGACGGAAGTGGTCCATTGTTTGCTTCTCTGCTGGCCCTGGGATGGGGGCCTGGATGATCTGTCCCTGCTGGGCTTACCTTGGCCCTGTCTGCTAGGTGCAGGGAAGGACCAATGCTTAGAAGGAAAGTTCCTGTTGAATCTGGGAGGTTGAACCTGAAAGAAATCTTTTACTGTTTACATAGATTTTGCTTAGTCTTCCATCTTTCTAAGCACCTCTTCTGCTTTTTCTCCAAACCACCGCTCCTTATCTAGGGGTGCATCGATAAGTTTAGACTTGACATGATCAGGAAGAGGTTGTTCCTTCAGCCATACAGGTCTCCTAACAACAGATCCTGTCAGTGCTGCCCTGCTAGAGGTTTCTAGGGAATCATATTCATATTGTAATGAGTGTTTGGCCACTTGACAAGCAGAGTGCAGTTTATCTGCTAATTCGTTTGAACTGGGACAGTCAGGAAAGGTAGCAATCTTCTGTTTTAATAGTTCCAAAGTGTGTTGTTGATATTTTGACATATGGAACTGACAGGCGAGTGCTCTGATGGCTAAGGTTGCAGAGGTGTATACTTTTTAACCCCATCTGTCCAGAGCTCTGGAGTCTCCATCACAAGGAAGAGGATACTTGCCAGAACTAGTCTTAGCTCCTTTAGGTCCCTGTGTAATGACCTCTGGGTCTACAACAGGATTTCTGTACAGGTACTTGCGAGAATCCGGTACTCTGTAGTATCTGTCAGGTTTACTGGGAGCAGGAGGGAGGGTGTCAGGGGCTAAAGCTGGACTCATGGAAAACATCATCCACCACTTCTAAAATAGGGGGATGGCCAGGGGTCTGTGCTGGGGCAGGTCCAGAAACTCTCCAAGTCTTTTCTTAGACTGTGGAAAGTCCTGAGATTCCCACTGGAAATCCAATAGGGAGTGAAGGGTTTTCCCCAAACGAAAGGTCCTCTGGAGGCAAGGCAGAAGAGATGGATTTCCTCTGTATCTGAATCCTCATAAGCAGTTAAGGGATGCTGTTCCTCTTCAAAAACGGAATAGTCCGATTCCTCAGAATCCTGTTCTGTCAATTTCTGGAGAAAGCCACCTTTTCCTTTTAGAAGTTGTGGCCTGACTACTCCAGTTAAGGGAGTTGAGATCCTCCACCATTTTAAGCATTTGTGCTTGGGGTGGTGGAGCAGTAGCAAGATGGAGGCTAGAAGCACATTTCCTAGGAGTGGCCTGGCTTCTGGGCCTGAGAGAAACTGGTCTAAGAGAAACGGTAGTCAGATGTGAAGATGTCGGTTTTTGTCTAGATTCGGTAGTGCGTAAAGCCTCCTGGGAAGCCAGTGCCTGCGCTGCAGCTCTGGACCCAACAGAGGCAAAAACAGCCAAAGGCTTGGAAGACTAAGAATTTCTGTGGCACACCGGACTCAGAAAGTGTCTTCGTAGAGGCCTGCATAGATATCGAATCGGTCATCACAGGCTGTGAAAGCACCACACTGAATTCCAGAGAACTGACTACCTGCTTAGCAGTAGCGTCGTCAGAAGGCTTAGCCTTGTGCGGTCTGTCACTGCCTATCGCTGTTTTTTTCGGAATGTCCACAGATTGTTGGCTGATGGATGCCATATCGGAATGCGAAGATGGAACATGAAAATAACTGTCGAATGGTTCTCGCATTAAAGAGGGCACAGAACCAGCAACTGGGGACGTCGTGGTCTGGGCCTAAACAAGTGACGCAGCAAGAATGAAGTCTCTGTGTGGGATCTCCTATCCAAAGGCGAGACAACTGTTAACTTTTTCAGACATCTGTTAGTGCAAGAAAAAAAAAAGGATCCCCAATGGGATGCTTAGCTTTAGATGTTTTCAGCTGAAATTCAACTTCTGGTAGCGGCCGACCGGCACTCGTGCGAACTGCTTCTGCTACGGGCTCCACACCAACGACTAAAGTAATGACGTCGGCTGCCTTGCTTTATAGCACTGATGACCTAACATCAGACTACAGGCTACTGCAGCCAATGCAGAAAAACACCGACTCTGGTATTCGGGCCAGCCAAGAGCTACCACAGCAGGGATAACCCCCCACAGGTGATGACTGCAACAGTGAAACATGAAGAACATCTTCCTTTCTCTTGGTAATGAAGCCAAGCTTTGTCTTTTTCAAGCTAGACAAAATGTTCCTAGAATATGCTTATGTGAATTAAAGACAGTAACTACATGCAAGTTAAGGCAAAAATTCTTATTTGCATCTGCCATTCCAATAAATTCATGATAGAATATGTTTTTGTGTGAACCACTTACATCGTGTAAGGTGTCTGTCGGGGCCATGTACCATCATCATTCTTCTGCTCAATTACTAATACCTATGGAGTGGCAAAAAGGGGGTAAATAAAATTAAAATCTTACCATGTACACAGCCTATAAAATACATTTCTTTTTTTTTTTACTCAAAGAAATTATCGTGTCTTCCAGCAAAAGTAATAGGTGGAATTAAGCAGCCTCAAATATTTTTTCAACCAAGCACATTTTTCAATGCAGTCCACACTGAACCTCCATATTTTAAATAAGATACCGACCCTTATTTCACATGTACCATGTACACAGCCTATAAAATACATTTCTTTTTTTTTTACTCAAAGAAATTATCGTGTCTTCCAGCAAAAGTAATAGGTGGAATTAAGCAGCCTCAAATATTTTTTCAACCAAGCACATTTTTCAATGCAGTCCACGCTGAACCTCCATATTTTAAATAAGATACCAACCCTTATTTCATATGTACTGCAAATGACCATCAACACCTTACATAAAGTAAGGCCACACTGATTCTGATCATGAGGAAACGTTTAGCAATTTCCAAAGGGCTATGCAATCTAATAATATTCAAAGCTAGAAGAGATAAAAGCCCATATACTGCTATTGTCCCAAGACCTATTCATCTTTATTTTTATTAGATAAATAAAACACAATAACCTGCAGGATACATGAAGTCTACAGTGTGTTATGAAAAAAACAATCAGGCATAAATCTGTGGAAAACGTCCTGCTTCAATATGAAACGGTTGAGCTTTCTCTCACTCCATTATACTTCACTTATAAAGTAGCAGTCATCCAATTAATGACCAGTTACCCAGCCTTCTTTATGAATAATCATATAAAGTTTGCCCACTTTTTAAAATGCGGAGGTAGCTGAAGATCGCAAGGCAAACTCCATGTGCAACCTTATTTACTTCTTTTACATTTAATAAGTACATTAGTCTGACAAACCTTTTCAGACATAACCCGAGCCTAAAGCAGGAATAGACAGACTCAGTAATACAAATATTCACAATATAAAACTGGCATTAAATTACCAACAGTTGAAAAATTAACTTATAAATCTGCTCATAAAATTTAAAACAAAATCAGTATATATCTTAATCTTGGCAGAGTGGTTAAGGTCTTTACCTCACAGATACAAGTTACAGGATTTAATTATGACCAATGGTTACTGGCTAGGCTTGTAATACTCTGTAGACTGGTGGCCTAGTATTTAACTATGAACGTATAAATGCAAGTAGGGATTACTTCCATGATATCAGATTACTTCTAGGGTATCTGCTCACCTCCCATGGTTGTTTGCATTTAAAAAAACAAAGCAAATACATATATACTAATTACACACACACGCGCACACACGCACACACACGCACACACACGCACACACACGCACACACACTACTGTATCACAATCTGTTTTGTGGACATTACGATTCATCAAGCCACTATTCAGTGGCTCAAAAGACAGAATGTCCTCATCATTAAAAACCAAGAAAAAATGTCTTCTCTCACAGTTCAATGATCTCGGACAAACAAAACTGAAACATTCACTCAGTGAGACTGACAAAACAGGAATTTGATCAAAAGATATGCAAATACCAATTTTAAAGATTTAATCATAGGACAAATACAACTGCACCCCCACACACACACAAACACACACAAACCTCATATTATCCAAATTTGTGTGCGTCTGCGTGTATATACAGGTATGTATGTGTCTGTTACATACAGTACAACATTAAAGGCAGGGGGAGACACCAGTCTTAGAAAACAGCAATCCTTACACATAATTTAATAAAAAATGCAGGTTTTCTCATACTAATGTCTTAGGACTAACAGCAGCTTCATAGCCAGTACCTTCAAAATGGTTCCATACTGCTTGCTGGGTTATAGTCGGCTCCCTACTGAAAAGGTAGAATTCAATGCTCAGTGCCAATGAGCCAAAATAAAAAAAAAAAAGACCAAAAACCCAGAAGAGCAAATTTTGAAAATCCCTCTTCTCCTTAAAACTTTTTTTGCAGGTGGGTGCAAGCCCCACTGCACCTCATGTCGGAGGGCAAGTCCCACCACTCCCAAACTTAAATATACCAACTTCAAGATCGTCATACAGCAAAGGTAAGTAAATATTCCAGGAAATGGCTTCTCGGACTTAGAATATGCAAGTCCATTCTTTTGGCCATTCAGTCTCCGTATTTATGGACTTGCTGTACCGGGTCCAGAGTTTCAAATGGTTATTACAGTTTCTTTCAGTATTTCTCTCACTAGCTCAGCACTTCTTAAACAGTAACAAATTCATACTTCATTCTGGTGTCTTTGCAATTCATTTTAATGTCTCAGTTTATTACACAAACTGCTCTGGACATTAAATCCCTAAAAAAAATGGACAAATACATTTTGCAGGGGCTTTCCTCCCTCCTATTTTTGCTTCAACTGTTCCTTAAAGAAAACCTGCTCATACTACAGAAACTCTTCACATTTGTATTTACACACTTCAGTATCACCTGTAATTATCCAGATGGCAAATTCCGCCACACTGTGCAACAATACATATAGTTTTAATATAGGACGTTATACCAGACCAGCCTTAAAACAGCATACTCATGTCAATTCTGTTTAATAATTAACATAATTTGCAATTTTGGTGTTTGTGCTCATTTCCAGGCAGGTGAGAATTCTACTTCCTAGCAGACTGAATACACCTGTGGTGGAGCTTCATCAATGCCAGGTAATCTGCAACAATGAAATACAACTTGCTGTAAACTACAGACAACAAAAAAAAAGTAGTTGCAGGTGTCACTGCCTCCATGCGCCTGCTTAAAACAGACCCCCCCCCCCATTTTTTTTAAACATCTTTATTAAAATATTACATCTTACTCTAACATGGAATTACAGACACTAATAGAAAACAAAACAAACTAACAGCTTCCACTCCAATTGTAATGAAGTACACATTTTCTTTTTAATTTTCATTCATTACCAACTTTACACAAATTGCTCATTTCCTTCCTTCCATTAAACCTCAATTCTCCTCCTGATTATTCTGCATGTTATTGTTCCCTCAATCTCCACTTATTCATATGAAATTTGCTACTTCCCTTTCTAAAGATTCCGCCTCCAGTTTTTTCATCTCCTTTACAATATCCCAAGCTTCCATTATGTTGGGAATACATCCTGATTTCTATTTTATACTTATTAACTATGTAGGCCCACTGGACACAGTCCCTTTTCACGTGTAACTTGGAAGCAATATTTAGATAAAGGACTTGCTGAGAGCTACATGGCAGGCAAACATGTGGGAACTGAACCCTGTAACCACAGAACTACAGCCAGCAACCTTAACATATGCATCAACTGCAATTTAGCAATTGATTTTTTTGGCAGAAAATAACATTCAAGTTATTAAGTTCTTACCATGCCTAGGGAATTCAGACCCTGCATGCCATCTCAAAAGAATCATTTGCTTCATTACAACCATTTGTTCCCCCAAACCTTTCTGCCAAGTACTCTGGAGGGACTGTTTGCATTCTCAAAATACATAATCCCAGTTACCACTCACTCTTTTCCATCAACCCACCAGTATCTGCTTTCAACCCAAAGAAAATCATCTGAAGTCTACTTGGCTTTCAAAAATATTTACTCAAACACATCCTTGCAGAAAACCTGGATTTTGTTGCATGCTTGATAGTCTTACAAATTTGTTTCCATTGTTCCTTTGGAAACTGCCTTTCCATTTACTTTTCCTAATCTTTCCTAACCCTCTGTACAGGATTATTATAGTTATGCAATATTTTATATACTCTGCTCTGCACTCAACTAGAAACTCCACCGGAGCTGGTCTTTAACTTAACACTCTACTCTCTCCTTCCTTGTCTATATGCTGTTAGCAATCCCTGACAGGGAGGGCAGTCTCTAACCTACAGTCCAAACGTCTTAGCCTCGTCACCACTATTATATTTTCCACCAGAGTTTTTTGCTCCCAATACACTGGTTTGCTAGTTTCCCCCAGTAAAGTTTTACATACAGGCATACCTATTGGTAAAACCAGAGTTCTTCACTCCCAAGCTTGATTAGTTATTAGAATGTTTTCTACTACTTCATATACTATTTTTTTTTAATTTCTCCAAATCCTTTGGGTTTCTAGTACCATGATGGCAGTGAACCCCATTCCTAAGTAAAAGTACAATTAAAGTTCATGAAATTAGTATTGCTTCAGTCTTTAATGTCAGCCAAAGTTGTCTTCGGAGCACCTGCAATGCGCCCAGTAAAGACTCCTTCTGCAATTTGTATGAACTTATATGCATTGGTAACATATCTAAATACGATTTTAGTTTTTTTTTTTTTTTTTTGTAAGACCCGTTGCTCCTACAAATATTGGAACTGTCTGGGTATCCTTCTTCAACATTGCTCTTGTTTCTGCTTGCAAATCCTGATATTTTATGACTTTGTCTCTCTGTACACAAGACACTAGTTACTGGGTGTGGTGATTTCAATGATCAATGCTACTTTTGTCTTCTTTTCATGGACCACTATATATCTGGTTTTCTAGCAGCTATCTTTTGAACTGTTGCTAATGGGGGATCCCATGTGATGTAGACCATCATTTTATATGATGCTTTGTGGCTCATGTTTCCAGTGTTTTTCAGCCATTTCAATACCATAATGTTTGCACAATCCCCAGTGCAACAGTCTTGCCACATTACTATGTCTTTCAGTATACAGTCCTTATGCCATTAGTATGTCACAACCAGCAAGAAGGTGTGCAACTGTTTCCAATTCCATTTTACAAAACCTACATTTATCTGTTTCTCCAACATGTTCAATAGACTTTGTAAACCAACATGTACATAAGCCCACTATCTTGAGCCATCGCTTGGTTTGAATTAATTTCTCCTTAACCATTCCTGCATTCGTTCATGATCTACATGAGGCTCTTCCAGAAGTTTTCTATATTTGCAACTATATTTATACATTTTCCACATTTCTTGCTTTCTTATCTGATCCTTCACCTTATATTCTTTTGCTTTTTGGCACATTCAGATGATGCCTGATTTTTATCTTCTTCTAGTTTGATTTCCATTCCTGCTTGATGGCGACATGCTACTACTAGACTAAGCAAAAAAGTCATCTTAGATTTATTCTCCTCATGTTTCAGAAAGTACAGTTGTGTACACTTGCCATACACATGTAGATGTTCGCGTGTATTCACTGCTGCAGTCATCACACTTGGGTTATCCTGCCAGGAATAGCCCTCAGTCGACCCAAATACCAGAGGCCGAGTATTTGTGTCAGTTGCTGTCGCTTTGTCGCTTCAGGACTGACTTCAGGTAGTCAGTGGTATAAAAACAGGCAGCTGACACCATTACATCAGTTTTTCTTGCCCCACGTGTCAGGAGTCCCCAAATGGGGAGCTAAGTTATGGTGGAGAAACCCCACCAGTAAAAAGTAAATACCAAAAGCCCTGTACGGAGTGAGGAAGAGAGAGAGAGACACAAGGGGGCTGGAGGGAGGCAAACCAAGACAGCAACAGTGAATACACTCGTGCATCTACAATTACAGTAAGTGTAAACAACTGTACTATGTTCATGTTTCACTGTTGCAGTCATCACACTTGGGTTGATTCCCACAGCTGAAAAATGGGTGGAGGCAGTCAAGAAGAGTTGGGGCTGGCTAGTATGCCCTGCAGGACTGCAGTTGCAAAGCCCACCCTGGATTTGGAAAAGATAAGCAGGTGGTAATGCTTGGTGAAGGTATGAACAGAACTCCACATTGCAGCTTCCAGAATGTCCCTGGTAGGGACAACTCTGAAAAAGGCTGTAGAGGTTGAAGTTGCCCTAGTGGAATGTGTGCTGAACCACTAAGGGGGGTTTTCCCATGGTGTTTGTAACAGAAATGGATACAGTGTGCTATCCATTTAGAGATGGTTTGTTTTGAAATGGCCTTGGCCTCTGCCCCTGGTGCAAAGCTGACTAGTAACTGGTCAAATTTCCTAAAGGGCTTAGTCCTATCAGGGTAGAATCTGAGCTGTCTGTGCACGTCTAAAAAGTGCAAGATTCTTTCCCCCTTATTTTGAGGATTAGCAAATAAGGTGGGCAAATGGATAGATTGGTTGAGAGCCACACTGGACACCACTTTAGGCATGAAGGTTGGGTTAGTCCTGAGGGCGACCCTATCAGCATGAAAAACAATGTAGATATATTGACAAACAGTCATAAGTGCTTGTAAGCTCACACACTCTTCTAGCTGAAGTGATGGCTAGAAGCAAGGCTGTTTTCCAAGAGAGGAATTTTAACTCTGCTGACGCTGCAGGCTCAAAGGGGGGTAAGCGTGAGCTTTTCCAACACAAAGTTTAGGTCTGAGGCAGGGGTTGGGGCTCTTCTTGGTGGCCTTAAGTTAAGTTATTAGCTCCTCTCAGGAGCTGCTTGATGAGAGGGTGTGAGAAGAGAAGTGGCTCAGTGCTGTAATGAGCAGAGATGGATCTTGATGGAACAGAAGTATAGGACCCTGTGGAATAGGTTTGCTAGGTAATCCAGAATGAGAGGCAAGTAGGGCTGTGCTGGATCCGCTCCTTTAGTCTGGATCCAGGAATAATACCTTTTTCCACTTGTCAACATAGGATTTTCTAGTACGGGGTCGTCTGGCTTCAAGTATGACATCCAGTACCTGCTTGCTTAGGCTGGCCACTGGAGGAGAAGTCAAGGAATAAGCCAGGCTGCAAGATTCAGGGTCTGCAAATGCAGATGCAAGAACTGTCCCTTCTGCTGGGTCAGGAGATTTGGGATCTGGGGGAGGTGCCATGGAGGCAACTGTGACAGACTGCGCAGTAGTGGGTACCAGTATTGGTGCAGCCAGCCTGGGGCAGTCAGGAATGCCCTTGGTTCTTCTTCCCTTATCTTGAGTAATACTCGTGTAAGAAGAGGTAGAGAGGGAAATGCATAGATTGATAGGTTTGCCCACTGGAAGGATACAGCATCCACTTTTTAGGCCTTGCTGTGGGGTTCCCTGGTGCAGAATTTGCTGAGTTGGTGGTTGTAGGGGGGAGGCAAATAAGTCCATCTTCAGGGTACCCCATTTCTGGGTCACAAGGCTGAAGGTGGTGTGGTTTAATTGCCACTCGTGTGGGTCTAGGAAATTTCTGCTTAAGTTGTCTGCCAGAGTTTTGGTTGTCTGCCAGGAATTGAGCTTGCAGGTGAATATGCATGGCTGAGGCAGTGTTCCAAAGGGTTATGGCTAGCCTGCAGAGTGGGTAAGAGTGGGTTCCCCCCTGCTTGTTGATGTACAACATTCACTGTGGTATTGTCGGTTTTGATTAGTAGAGGCCGCGGAGAGAGTAGGGTTCTGAAAGCTGTCAAAGTGCTGAACAGCTAGCATCTCTTTTTGGGTGATGTGCAGATGAATTTGATTTGGGTTCCAGTGGCCTTGAATGCACCTGCCGTCCAGTTGTGCACCCCAGGCATAGTCTGATGCATCTGTGGTTAGGGTCTGGGCGGTGTGGGGTTGAGTAAAGGGAAGCCCCTTGTTGTGGCTGCATGCTGCTGCCCACCAAAGGAACTCTTTACTTGGACAAGGTATCACAGGTATTATAGTTTCCAGGTCCTGAGAATGTTGGCACCAAAGACCTTTTAAGTACCATTGAAGTTTCCTCATATGCAGTCTGGCATATGGAATTAGTAGAATGCAAGAGGAAAAGAACCCTAGAGCTTGCAGGACTTTCCTCGTGGAGAACTGGGATCTGGTGGCCTTTTGAAAGAAGTAGCCTGTCAGATAGGCTTGTTTTTCTGGCGTAAAGAATGCCATATGGGACGCTGTGTCCCAGCTTGCTCCGAGGAATACAATTTTTTGACTGGGGACTAGTTTGGATTTCTTTTCAATGATAGTGTACCCCAGGGAGGTTATAAGGTTCTTTACAAATGTCAGGTGCTGCAACAGCTTTTCCTGACTGTCTGCCTGAATCAGGCAATCGTCCAAGTAGGGAAAAAATTTGAATATTTCTCTGTCTGTAATAAATAACCAGAGCCAGGCGTTTTGTAAAAACTCTGGGAGCAGTGGATAAGCCAAAGAGAAGTGCAGAGGATAAGAAGTTATGTACCTACCATAACGTTCTGTGTTAGTTGTCTTTTTCTCGCCTTCTTTCTTGCTGGTTGGGTTCGGAGCCGATCCTCGGCTCCGACTCGGCCATCTTCAAAAGCTCGAGAGCTGCATACTGGCTCGAGCCCCCCCCCCCCCTTATCCCATGATGCCTGGCGCTAGATACCCAGATCTCGTTTGGTAAACCTTACTACAGACATAATAATAATAATACAGTAAACTGTAGTAGGATGCATGAACCTACTGGAGGGACTGATAGTGAGAAGTAATAGCCAGAGAAGACTCAGACAGTGATAAAAAAAACATAACGAACTCTTCTCTGTCTACTAGGATAGTGGGATGGAGGGTGGGACGCAAGAAAGAAGGCGAGAAAAAGACAACTAACATGGAACGTTATGGTAATTACATAACTTCTTAATGTTAAGTTGTCTATCTCACCTCCATTCTTGCTGGTTGGGACAGCATCCCTAGCACCTAACGAAAACCTCTGGTCATCTCAGTCTTTTTGG